>NW_005253303.1:0-278 GCF_000412655.1 Myotis brandtii | reverse complement strand
CGCTTGGTTGGTGGTTCTGGCGACCAGTCCCCATCCCTTCCCGAGTCTATCCCCAGGCCCGCCAGGCTGGTCCCGTCAGCACACAAAGGGCGCTCATCGCTCAGAAATGCCGGGGTTCCAGGAGCTCGGTGTCAGGACCAGGCCCGCATATGCTTCCTATTGTCCCCCCGTCTTCCCACCGCCCAGAGGAGGCGCAGGGGGAGCAGGCGGGGTCTCAGGGGTAGTTGCCACTGAGCTCCCCGAGGACACGTCCAGAGCAGACAGCGCCCCCGCCTGAG
>NW_005253302.1:0-278 GCF_000412655.1 Myotis brandtii | reverse complement strand
CCATCTGTGTTGCTGTGTGACTCCATGTTTCACTCCTATTTATTGCCGATTAGAATTCCATTGTATGGATACACTACAGTTTGGTTATCCATTGCCCTGTTGGTGGACATTGGGGTTGCTTTTAGTTTTTGGCTTTTACAGATAAAATTGCTATGGACATTTATGTACAAGTTTCTCTTTGGGTGTGTGCCTTCATTTACCTTAGGGAGTAAAATGGCTGGATCATATGGGAGATATATGTGTAACTTTTTAAAAAATATATATATTTTATTGATTTT
>NW_005253301.1:0-278 GCF_000412655.1 Myotis brandtii | reverse complement strand
ACACTCTCTCCTGTTGGCCACCATCTTGGATCTCCCTTCATTTTTATTTTTATAAAAAAACTACTGTATGTTGTTCCAAAATGGTTGGAACATTTTACACTCCCACCAAAATATATGAGATTTCTAGGTGCCTCTCATGCACACCAATATTTGGTATTTTCAGGCTTTTCAAGTGTAGCTGTTTAGTTAGTGTAAGAAGTAGCTCGTTTTCATGTGCTCACTCTCTGTGTATCTTCCTTTCTGTGGTGTCTCATCACACCTTTTACCCAAGTTTATTG
>NW_005253300.1:0-278 GCF_000412655.1 Myotis brandtii | reverse complement strand
ACCTCCCAGGCCCAAACTAGAATTAAAACTAAATTATAGAGCAATCAATCTAAATAACCAACTAAAGACTAATTGAACAGAAGCCTTATAACCAAGAATTTTCAGAAGCAATCCCATCCAGACTGGTAGGAAGAGCCAAGACGTGAAAAGGGCTGGCTCTGTACTCATGTGCTGTAGGAGAGAATACTGAGGGATATGGGATCTCAACTCCTTGCCAGGGTCCCAGTCCAGAACAACAGAGCCAGGAAAAGAAGCCCACATAACATCTGGCTGTGAAA
>NW_005253299.1:0-278 GCF_000412655.1 Myotis brandtii | reverse complement strand
CAGGGGGGGCGGGCGGGTCACTCACACAGCTGCTGCTCCTTGGATAGGGCCATGCCGCATGAGGCTGCCGATCCTCAGCCAGGGGCGGGCTGCTCATGGGGCTGCTGCTCCTCGGATGGGAGTGGGCTGCTTACGTGTCTGCTCCTTGTATGGTCACACTGACCTGGGCTAAAGCATTGGGCCGGTCAGAGGGGAGCACTCTTCAGAACTCACAGGAGCCTGCACCTGGGGTGGCTGGATCCTCAGTGACCGTGGAACCACAGCCGAGGTAGCAGGTC
>NW_005253298.1:0-278 GCF_000412655.1 Myotis brandtii | reverse complement strand
AATTGTCTTTGCGGCGGGGGCGGGGGGGGGGGGTTGTATGCAAAAAGAACTTCTGGTCCTTCATGTGCCTCTTTTCTATAAATCTGGATTACATAAATATCTTATTTATTTTCTGCCATGTAATCTATGTTTCTGTTCAGTTCCGGTGTCTTACAGGTAATAAATACTTCTATGTCATTATAATTTCCCTGCCTTTTCTTCCTTTTATTTCAGTTTAGAGGGTTCATATATTACCTATCCCAATGACTTCAGGGAATGATTTTAAAGCTCTTAAAACA
>NW_005253297.1:0-278 GCF_000412655.1 Myotis brandtii | reverse complement strand
AAAGTGTGTATACATTTTTTGGGACACCCTGTATATACATTTATGAATATATGCAAACACTACATAGACACATACATAAAACAAATGCAAACCTATATGCATAAAATAAGGTCTGGAAGGAAATATAGTAAAATATAAACTGTGATTACCTAAGGCTTATGGAATTATATTTTTGTTTTCTTCATACTTTTCAACATTTCCAAAACTCTTAGTTGAGCACATATGGATTTAATCATTAAAAAGAACAAGAACGAAGTGCGAGAAAATATTGTAGATCC
>NW_005253296.1:0-278 GCF_000412655.1 Myotis brandtii | reverse complement strand
TGACGCTGTTCCAAGCCCCGACCATGGATTATTTTATTTCCTCCTCACAATGACCCAATGGTGAGGCCCACAGTTATCAGTGAGGAAACTGAAGCACAGAGAGGTTAAGCGATTTGCTCGAGATCGTCCAGCTACTAATGGAGGGGCTGAGGTCAGCCTAAGCAGCGTATCAGGGTCTGTGTTACTTTCCTCTGGGCCTGGCTCCACTCTGAGTTCTTTTCGCACTGCACTGCAGCCTCACAGAACTGCAGACCGAGGGTGTGTGGAGCTCAGGTGGC
>NW_005253295.1:0-278 GCF_000412655.1 Myotis brandtii | reverse complement strand
GAGGGAGAGATAAACATTGATGTGAGAGCATAACATTGATCTCCTGCCTCCTGCACACCCCTTACCAAGAATCAAGCCCGTGATCGAGGCATGTGACCTGACTGGGAATCAAACCAGCAATCCCCAAGCACACAGAACAATGACCAGCCAACTGAGCCACACCAAAAAGGGCTATTGTTTTGTTTCTTTTTTCTTCTCTAGTTCTTGTGGTCTCTTGTCTTTTGTTTTCTTTTGTGGTTGTTTTTCTTGTGGTTGTTGATTTGGTTTTTATTTTGTGT
>NW_005253294.1:0-278 GCF_000412655.1 Myotis brandtii | reverse complement strand
AAAAAAAGCTGTGGTACATTCACTCAACACAAAAGAAGGAACTCTTGCCTTTTGCGACAACATGGATAGACCTGGAGATTACTTGCATTTCTGTGAATATCAAGTGAACACTTTCTAAGTGACATAAATCAAGTTATTTTTTACCAATAGGAGAAATAATCTACTCACATTAATGAGGACACAAAAAAGTGTGACCAAGTTCTGCTTTGTTTGAAAAGATAAAAGAGCTGCCTGACACCTAAGTGTCCTCATGTACAGATCTCAAGCTGAAGGAATTT
>NW_005253293.1:0-278 GCF_000412655.1 Myotis brandtii | reverse complement strand
AGCGATTGGTTGCCTCCCACATGCACTCCAAAATCCGACCTGGGCTGGGATTAAACCTGCAACCTATGTACCTGAGCTTCACTGGGAATGGAACCAAATCCTTTCCCCTTGGTGCAGGGCCAATGCTCTAACCCCTGAGCCACATCCACCAAGTCTAGGTATATTAGTAAGCTTTTAAACATGCGGTTTTTAAAAAAAAAATTACAAGAGTAATAAATGGAAGTTCTTGAAAACTCAGACTATAAAATATATATATTTTACATATATTTATTATATGA
>NW_005253292.1:0-278 GCF_000412655.1 Myotis brandtii | reverse complement strand
TTTCTTAGCGAATACATGCCTTCCCCCCACCTCGCCCAGTTTAACTGTCATATCCTCTGGGAAACTGTCACTGTGCCAGGGGCTCCCATAGCCCCTCATACTGCTCCCACAGTGGCAGGTGTATTTCCGTATTGTAAATTGCCTGTTACTTCTTTCTCCCCCAGTGCACATAGGCATTCGAGGACGTGGGCTATGCTCTTTACTGCAGCATTGTGCCTGGCACATGATTTGCTTCTTGAGTAAATAAATCAGTGAAGGAATGAGATCTACAAAAAAAA
>NW_005253291.1:0-278 GCF_000412655.1 Myotis brandtii | reverse complement strand
AATAAGGAGGAAATATGCTAATTGACTGTCACGCCCTTAAATATGTTGGCAGCCAAAGCCAATAAGGAGGGAATATGCTAATTGGCTGTCCCGCCCTCAAAGATGGCTGCAACCACAGCCACAAGATGGTCGGCAGGGCAGTTGGGGGCGATCAGGATGGCAGGGGAGCACTTAGGCAACAAGCAAGCTGGCAGGGGAGTGGTTAGTGGGTGATCACACTGGCAGGCAGAAGCGGTTAGGTGCAATCAGGCAAGCAGGCAGGTGAGTGGTTGGGAGCC
>NW_005253290.1:0-278 GCF_000412655.1 Myotis brandtii | reverse complement strand
TGTAATTTACATCCCAGCATTTAGGGAAATGGGACGGTGCGGTCCAGCTTGACCTTGACGGACGCCTTTCTCGGTGTCTGCTACTCTGGCCCCCGAGAACAATGGAGTAGATGCTTCTAATCATGCATGTGGGGGACCTGGGCCAAGGAGGACCCGTGTCCACCAGTTTAGGGGCTTCTCTACCGGCCCTGAATTGACCCTGGAGAGTCAGAGAAATTGCAGTAGCTGCTCACTCTAACAGATTCAGTCCAGTCTGAAAGATTAGAAGTTCTGCCTTC
>NW_005253289.1:0-278 GCF_000412655.1 Myotis brandtii | reverse complement strand
GAAACCCTGCTCGAAGTACTATCGCTGGGACCAAAATTTTGTCACCCCAACCGGAGAGATCAGCAAATTGAGGTTGAAGCCCAATTTGAAAATCTTGTGTGCCAAACTTATGACCTCATTCCAACTTCGAACATATCGTTAGAGCGATTTAAGACAGACTTGGTTAACTGTTGTTATCAGTATAATCAAGCCCACACGGGAAACAACACTCTGATTAAGCTCAAACATATAGAAGCCTTGGAAGAACTCCGTGCAAACAGTGATGTGTTTCTCACCCG
>NW_005253288.1:0-277 GCF_000412655.1 Myotis brandtii | reverse complement strand
GATGCGGTTGGGTTGGGTTGAACGCACGCCCACCGGCGGTGGCTTTGGTTCTTCGAGGGCACCAGGGCACCCGTTTCCTCCCCGTCGCCTCTTGTCACTCTCCCTGTTGACCTTGAATTAGGACATGAGCGTTCACAGGCTCATTTCTCACTCCAGCAGTTTTCCGACACTTCTTAATGAGGAGGCTGCGGTTTGGAGACGGGGAGGGCGAGGGGGGCGGCGGAGGGGCTGGGAGGGGCCGCCATGGTTGTGTGTGTGTGTGTGTGTGTGTGTGTGT
>NW_005253287.1:0-277 GCF_000412655.1 Myotis brandtii | reverse complement strand
TGAAGTTCGGGGTGGCTGTGCTCATGCGCCAGGCTGATGGCAGGAGATGCTGTCACAGGGCTCTGTGATAGCGAGTGGCTCACAAAATAATGGGGCCAGGTGGTGGTGCTGAACCATCAGAAGCAAGGTTGGTGTGACCACAGGAGTAAGTGGAAAGATAGACAGGCAGAGACGTGGAGTGGTGAAGGAATACAGCGCCCTTAGTAGCAAAACAGAGGCACCCCCAAAGGCTAGTTTTCTAACCAGGGGTGGGGAATCTTTTTTCTGCCAAGGGCCA
>NW_005253286.1:0-277 GCF_000412655.1 Myotis brandtii | reverse complement strand
TTCCCAAACTCAATTTTACTTTTGCATCCATGCAGGCCACCTCAGGCTCCTAGCACAGGCAGGGGAGCACTGTGCATGCTTGGGCGTGTTCAGCTCCCACCTCCCTCAGTTTGCAGCTATCCTGTGATCAGCCTCTACTGAGGCGAGCCTTTACATTTGGTTATACAGAGAGCTAATGAGTCCCTAAAGTTATCCACTAGATCCACTGCATAAACAGGACAACGAGGATACAATACATTCTTACCATTTGCCTCCCTACCACTGGCATACTATCACT
>NW_005253285.1:0-277 GCF_000412655.1 Myotis brandtii | reverse complement strand
AGAAGATTACATCTTCCAATACCATCAACAGGAAGTTAAAATTGACAAATTAAGAAACAACAGTATAAACCTGTTATTTAGAATATGGAGGGAAACTACCCGGAAGGGCTAAAAGTTAATAAACGTTATTTCCTCTGAGGAGCAGTATTCAGTGGTGGCGAGGGGTGAGCAAGAGGATGCTGTTTTGCACTTAAGCCTCTTCATACCCTGACTTTTTGAACTATAAGCACACAATATTCCGATAACAGGAAACACTAAGTTCAGAAAAGAAGCCCTC
>NW_005253284.1:0-277 GCF_000412655.1 Myotis brandtii | reverse complement strand
GAGACTTGAACCTGGCTCTCCTGCTGCCTGCCTATTCCAGGGCCCCTGCCAGGGCCTCCTGCCCACAGGCAAGGAAATGGCCCAAATGACCTCTCCATGGCCCTGGGCTCGGGGATTTCAGACTCCTCAGCAGCTCCCAGACACAAGCCACTCCAGTTGCCTGAGGATTTCGAGCTAAGCCCTCCAGCTTTCACCGGGCTGCTGCTGGGATCCTTGAAAACCCGGGGATGAGGGAGGCCTAATGGAGATAAGTGGTTCTTGTTCCTCCTCCCATCTG
>NW_005253283.1:0-277 GCF_000412655.1 Myotis brandtii | reverse complement strand
TGCACCAGATAGCATGGTCAGCTGACAGCCAGCTCCCGGTCATTGGCAGCAGTGACAGCACATTGAAGGCTAGGGACATGAGGCCCAGAAGCTGGACACAGACTTGCCAGGCCACAGAGATGAGGTGTTGCTATCAACTGGAGTCCAGATAGCCAAAGAGTGGCAAGTGGTGAGGACAAATGCCTTGGGTATGGAGGAGATGAGAAATCTCACAGCTCTCTCTGACCCCCACCTAGACTCGGCCTGTGCCAGCTGCCTGCCCTGACAGAGACCAAAG
>NW_005253282.1:0-277 GCF_000412655.1 Myotis brandtii | reverse complement strand
CTGGCACAGCATGTCAGTGCCTGTATAAGGATCCATCCTCCCAAACAACGGCTGTCCACTAGGTTCACAGCCCATCGATGGCTACAGTGAGATGGCATTTGAACAAAGGCAGCTGAGCCCCGCAGTCTATGATGCCTGTGGCCTTGAATGGGGGAAAGAATGAGATTATAGCTGGATTCTCTCATTCCATCCTAACGGTGCTAATGAGACCATTAGAATGCATTACCTCTAAGGTGGCTCATCCCTGTGGCCCACGTGGGAACACACAGCTTTCATC
>NW_005253281.1:0-277 GCF_000412655.1 Myotis brandtii | reverse complement strand
TTAGCACCTCTGCCAAAAGAAATTAGGAAGTTTCCAGTCTTTTCTTCTCATAATCTATCCTCTAAACTGAAGCCAGATTTATTTCTCTAAAATGAATCCTTGCAACATCTCTCTCCTGCTTAAAATTCTTCAATGGCTTCACTATGGCCTTGAGATAAAGTCCAAACTCTCTATGGGAAACACATCAGACAACGTCCTTCCTGCTGTTGCTCTAACTACCCTTTGCAGCCTCCTCACTCACATCTTAACCATTGGGTTATACTTGCATATCTCCCAA
>NW_005253280.1:0-277 GCF_000412655.1 Myotis brandtii | reverse complement strand
AAAAAAATCTATATATTAAATTTATGAATGGTGTCTCTCAATGTCTTATGATGAGTGAGATACCTGGCACTTTCTAAATGGAGGGGCTTGAGAAAAACCATTTTTGGGGTCACACTACAGAAAAGCAGGAACGTTTGGACTACCCCCAGCCCAATTCGTAGAGCCTGTCCTAATGTCTGCAGTGGTGGTGGTGGGAATGGAGAAGGGTAATTTCTAAAAGAACATGTTCTGAAGGGGAAAAGCTTATTACAGGGGAGAAGATAAGTGCGTGCAGTTC
>NW_005253279.1:0-277 GCF_000412655.1 Myotis brandtii | reverse complement strand
GCAAGCAAAGCAGCGTGATTCTTCTAAGAAGTTAAAAAGTAAAAGATCTGAAGTGATGTAATATCTCCAGAGAATTGTAGGGTTAAGCACTCTCAGCCTCAGCAACTGTTGACATCTGTAGCAGGATAAGTCTTTGTTGGGGGTGAGAGGGAAATGTCCTGTAATTTTTTAGGATGTCTTCCAGCAGCACCCTAGTGTTCCTGCCCGCTAGCTACCAGTAGCACCCTTCCTTTCAGTTATAACAACCAAAATATCTCTGGACATTGTCAAATGTCCA
>NW_005253278.1:0-277 GCF_000412655.1 Myotis brandtii | reverse complement strand
CTCTGACGTATAACCACCTTCAAGGGAGCACCTGTACCTCCATATGAGGTTTCTATGAACCGTCATATGATCTTCCTTCAATTACCTTCTTAATTCCAAACATATGAAAGAAACTACAAAACTGTTCTTCTCTGTCGCATTGGAGATACTGCTTCCCACATGTCATCAGTTAGGCTCAAATAAATTCTTAATAAAAATCTCTACAGGTTTGGACATTTCTTATGTGGACCTACCGAATGTCATCCTATATAATAAAGGGTAATATGCAAATTGACCC
>NW_005253277.1:0-277 GCF_000412655.1 Myotis brandtii | reverse complement strand
GTGTTGAATGCTTGATACATTTTGATTTATGATTCTTTTTCCTGATATAGGAAACTCCGGGAAGAAGTTGTAGGAAGAATATGTTTTTGGCATTTTTCTTATCTCTCATGAGTCTTATGTAATATTTGAAAGCATCACACTTCATATTCTCCTGGGTGATAAAGGTTGAAATAAAATGTATTTGTTAAATTCAGAAGAGTCACTTAACAACTTAAACTTTCCTCAAAACTCTTGTCCATTTAGCAGCCTACTTGTGAGAACAAAAGAGTTGACAAAA
>NW_005253276.1:0-277 GCF_000412655.1 Myotis brandtii | reverse complement strand
ATAAGAAGTGGAGATTAGGACATAGTCATGTACAGAGAGAAGAGCGTGTGAAGGCACAGGAGAAGGCAGCCATCCGCAAGCCAAGGAGAGAGACTTCAGAAAAAATAACAACAACCCTGTTGACACCTTGATCTCAGACCTCTGGCTTACAGAACTGTGGAAAAAATAAATTTCCTCTGTTTAAGACAAATAAAATAAAATCTATATATATCATATGCAAGCCTAAGCAACAGGTTGACCAGTAGCAATGACGCGCACTGACCACCAGGGGGCAGAC
>NW_005253275.1:0-277 GCF_000412655.1 Myotis brandtii | reverse complement strand
TTAATATATATATGTATATGTATATATATTTAAAACCAGGCAGCTAGTTTGTGGCAATATGAACCTAGGTCTATCTGACTTAAAAGACCTTGTTTGTCCCATGACACACATTACCTCAGAGCTAAGTGGTTCTTTAGCTGTAGACAGCACACTGAAGTTGCACCCATGGAAACTTATTTCAAGATTTGACTCTGCCACTTACTACCTGTGTAAACGTTAATCACAGCTTTTCTGAACTTCAATTTATTTATATACTAGAGGCCCGGTGCACAAAAAT
>NW_005253274.1:0-277 GCF_000412655.1 Myotis brandtii | reverse complement strand
CAGGTTGGAGCAGCAGGAGAAATATGCATCAAGCAAAACAGATGCAAATGTGTGATGGTAAACTGTGGGAAGTTCCTTGATAGCAAGGGACTCTCTGTAAACGAGTGTCAGATGAGGTCCAGTTAACTTTGAGTGGTTAGGAGCCGCTCTCCACAAAGGCTATGAAGAGTGACAAGTAGCAAGCTAGGCACAGAGGGCGGGGAAGAACGTTGAAGGCCTGAGGTGCCATGTGGATAAGACGTGGGCTGGGAAAGAACCTGACAAAGAGAAGAGAGTG
>NW_005253273.1:0-277 GCF_000412655.1 Myotis brandtii | reverse complement strand
GCCTACATTTACATTGGAAAACCATCGCTGAAGGTTTGTGAGCAGACCTGGAGAGACACTGCCTGTTCTGCATGGGGTGATACCAGGAAATCATCCTGCCCAATTGGGGAGTCCTGGTCAGAACAGATCGCCTTTACATGCACAATCAAAGCCAGGTCAAATGTGTTCCAGAACAGATCGAGAAATGCGAAGCCAAATATGAAAAACCATTGTGAGGCTGTGAGAGAATTTGATTCTGCTGCTAAACAGCACATGGTTGGGGGAGGGGTTGCCTATA
>NW_005253272.1:0-277 GCF_000412655.1 Myotis brandtii | reverse complement strand
CATCTTCATCAATCACTAGCTTTGTGACCTTGAATAAATCATTTAGCCTTTCTAAGCCTCCACTTCTTTACCTGGAAAAATAGTTAATCATGCTCACTTGATGAGATTGTTGGACTGATGAAATATGTTAAACATAATAATGTACCCGGCTCATAGAATCACTCGATAGGGACAGCACAGTAAAAGGGGCCGCTCTTCTGAACACAACTAGTTCTATCATCCTCCCACCCAACTCTCTACCCTTGAAGAAAAATTAGTTAACAGGTTCTCGGCTCTG
>NW_005253271.1:0-277 GCF_000412655.1 Myotis brandtii | reverse complement strand
TGACTTATTTCACTTAGCACAATACTCTCAAGATCCACTTATGGTGTTGCAGATGACGGTATTTCATCTTCTTACGGCTGAGTAGTATTCCATTGTATTTATGTCCCACATCTTCATCTTTTCCCTGTCAAAGGACACTTAGGTTGCTCCCATGTCTTAGCTGTGGTAAATAATGCTGCAGTGAATGCAGGAATGCATCTATCTTTATGAATAAGTGTTTTCAAATTATTGGGGTAGATTCCCAGAAGAGGGATTGCTGAGTCATATGGTAACTCTA
>NW_005253270.1:0-277 GCF_000412655.1 Myotis brandtii | reverse complement strand
ATTTTAAAAACCTTTTGCCAAGTGCCTTTTGCTTCTGAGATCAAGTTGTAGGTAGCAAAGTAAATCAGTAAATTATTAATGACGTATGCACAGGATTTTGCCTTTAAATGAGATTATCTTTCTTATACTTACCTCGTTTTTCTCTCATTAAGCAGAGCACAGGATGGAAGACAGAGGGGGAGAGAAAATGTCACACATACAGGGCTGGGAAAAAGTAGGTTTACAGTTATTTTGTCTGGAAAAAGACATGAAGGTTATGATTTTTACAATAGCTTTA
>NW_005253269.1:0-277 GCF_000412655.1 Myotis brandtii | reverse complement strand
AGGAAAAGTTGGGATTTAGAGGCAAGGAGCAGGGTGGGGGGTCAGTATGGAAAATTACTAAGAGGAAATATCAGGCATAGATGAGGTTCTGGCTAAACTGACTTGACGGGATTCTTGCTGAAGGCAGGCCAAGGTCATCAAATATCACCTGCAGATGGCGAGAGATGAGGAATTTGATCACATATCGAAGTGATCAGATATGGAGGGTGGGGGAGTCTCCCTAAACTGACAGGATTCTTGCTGAACTGGGCGATGCCGGCCCAACAAGGAACACTGA
>NW_005253268.1:0-277 GCF_000412655.1 Myotis brandtii | reverse complement strand
ATCTGAATGAAAAGAAACCAACTGTATGTAGATCTGAGGGAAGAGTGTTCAGGCAGAGGGAACAGTAAGTGCTGAGGCCCTGAGGCAGGAACCAGCTTGGTGCTTTGGTGGAACACAGAGAAGACACTGTGACTACAGTGAAGTGAACAAGAAAGGTGCTGGTACAAGATGAGGTTCAGAAGTAGGTTGGAGCCGGATTACGTGGCCATGATAGAGAACTTCAAAGTACAATGGAAGACAACCAGAGAGTTTGAAGCAGAGGAGCAATATGGCCATA
>NW_005253267.1:0-277 GCF_000412655.1 Myotis brandtii | reverse complement strand
GCATAGAAACTCAGGTGAGCCCCGAGAAGCAATAGGAAATACAGTCAGGGTGTGAGAAGCGAAGGAGAAGTGGACAGGACAGGAGGGCTCTTGTCATTAACGAAGATCTTTGCTAGAACAAGGCAGCCCCTCCGGGTTGGAAGCGTCATTTCTCGGGGCTGCCGTGGGCTTCAGGGGGAGGGACCAGGGCAAGTTGGGTCTTAGATTCCCGACCTGCTCAAGGCTCCTGGCTTTTTTTGTTTATTTTTTTAATCTTACTGATTTCAGAGAGGAAGGG
>NW_005253266.1:0-277 GCF_000412655.1 Myotis brandtii | reverse complement strand
AAGAGGTGATCAGGCCCCCAACTTCTGTTTCTCATCTAAAAAAGGAGACATTGTCAGCTTCCGTTTCCAACAAGGGGCGAATTCCACTGCTGGAGCGTGGTTGACTGTGGAGGGTCCTGCTCAAGCTTCTAGAAGAGCCATATGTGGACCAGGCAGTGGTGGCGGCCGGGAAAATTCACCTGCCTTGGTGAGCATGCTCACTGGCCACCTTCTCCAGCCACAACACTTGCTGACCCTCTCTCAGTTCCAGGAGCCAGGACAACCCAAGGAGGCAACT
>NW_005253265.1:0-277 GCF_000412655.1 Myotis brandtii | reverse complement strand
ACCAGTCATTATGGTCATTACAGCATTACTTACGGTGGCTAGCTTTTTATATATAGATTCCATGGATAATATTTCTAGTATTGTGTTGCCTTGACCTCTACTCTCCTTGCCTCTCACATTCCTAGACTAGACCAAAAGCAACGGTCCCTCCATATTTTTGTTTTTTTCATTCTATGACCACCCCTTCTTTTCTTCCTGTATCACTCACTCCAGTTTTCCAACTCCAACACTTCGGGGATCCCAACAGAATGAAATGCTACTGATTCTTCCAACATTA
>NW_005253264.1:0-277 GCF_000412655.1 Myotis brandtii | reverse complement strand
ACAAAACGAGGTGAGCCTGTACTTTGCTGTAACAGCCCTAAAAATGTAATGCCGTGCCCTCCTCTGGGCACCACATTTGGAGGCACTTGAGGTCATTTGTTCAAGTATTGGTGGTGTTAACATTGATTACTTGGGTAAGGTGGTGTATCAGTTACCCAGGGCTGTGGAACAAAGTGCCCTCAGACAGTGATTTAAAATAATGACCGTTTATTTGCTCACAATTCTTTGGATCGGCAATTCTGGCTGGGCTCAGCTGGGCAGTTCTTCAGGTCTCCAG
>NW_005253263.1:0-277 GCF_000412655.1 Myotis brandtii | reverse complement strand
CATGCAAATAAAAAGCACTCATCCTCCTGTGAAGTCTCAGAATCTTCTTTTTCTCGAGATATCATAGGACTATACCCCCAGCACTCCCTGGGGAAGGCAACACCCGAAATCCCCTGATAACACCTCTGTCTACAAAAGAATGAGAGGCAGCTCAGGAAGCTGAACCTTAGGGCCTCCCCCTGTGCTGCACAATTGCTATGACCAGACAGCTACTGGTCTCGAAGGGAGGGGCCCCTTTTTAGGGACTAAGTGGGCAGCAGGGCCAATGGCACCTCTC
>NW_005253262.1:0-277 GCF_000412655.1 Myotis brandtii | reverse complement strand
CCTCGAGCCTCCCAGATCCGGCTGAACGTACACCTTCTCCCAGTGAGTCAGTCAGACACTAATCCAGGGCCGCTGAGCAGGGACGCTGCCGAGCGATGACGATCCCAGATCAACGGACCTGGAAGGACAGAGGTTACTCGGGGGACCCCCCTAACCTGAGCCCCGCATGATGTCTCCACACCAGAGACAGTCAAGTCAGAGAGTCTGAGAACGAGGATTCAGTTGGTTGGAGCACCGTCCCGTACACCAAAGGGTTGTGGGTTCGACACCCAGCCAA
>NW_005253261.1:0-277 GCF_000412655.1 Myotis brandtii | reverse complement strand
CAAGGCCACAACAAGTTATATTAATCCTTGGAAAACACAGCCACAGGATACACCAACAGGACTTATAGAACACTGCCGGGAGGCAGCAAGGACTGCTCTAGTTAGTACTTACAGTTTGTTTCTCAGCCAAGTCTCTGAGGACAAAAAGCAGATGGCATTACTAGGATCCATCCACCCGCTCAGGCTTTCAGGACCAAGTACTCACAAGACATTTTGAGAACAAACTTCCTCCCCGCCACCCCCCCCATTATAATGTCAGTCACAAAATTGGTGAGTG
>NW_005253260.1:0-277 GCF_000412655.1 Myotis brandtii | reverse complement strand
TGACTGGGGGCAGCAGACCAGAATTGATTATGCATTTTGACCAGAATTAGGTTAATCAAGGATAGTTATTTGTGGATCATCTCTGAGCCTGGAAATGCACTGCAGTCTCTCACTGCTTCCTCCATACCAGCAGATTGGGGTACGAGTCATCCGCTCCACTCTCATCATTGTTCTTCCTCTCAATATCCAGACTCTCACTCTGAACAGTGACCAGGTCTTCCCCATGAACCCTCCCAAATTTGACAAGATCGAGGACATGGCCATGATGACCCATCTG
>NW_005253259.1:0-277 GCF_000412655.1 Myotis brandtii | reverse complement strand
GGTTACACAGTGTGGGCACACGGCCTCATTGCCATTGCTCGTCTTCGTGGCTCTAATCTAAGAGTACTTGAAGTCACTGAAGAAAGCATTGGTTTTGACCCAGATGAACTGGTTGACCAGGATGTGGATCCAGTGCATAACCTTATTGAGCAGGTGTCCCTGGGCCTCGGTCGACCTTGGCACGCAGTCAAGCACATTGAATCATTCAGTGTCTTCGCTGAACCAAATTGTCATTTTTACAGAGAGATGCAAAGCTTTAGCGAAGACATTTAGCTTT
>NW_005253258.1:0-277 GCF_000412655.1 Myotis brandtii | reverse complement strand
GAATCACTGTTTGGTATTCCATGTGGTTGATTGCCATATTGTTTTGTGTATAGTCTGCTAGCTATTTTTTACTCCACCAGAAAGACCAAGTCATCCCTTGGTATGTGACTTATTGCCTCAGTTATTATATAAGGAAGTGCAAAAGCAGTTTCTAAAAATATATCATTAAATTTAATAAAATGTTATTCCAGACTGAGTATTATGTCTTTAAATGTGCTAAAAAATAGCCCAGCTGGTATAGCTCAGTAGTTGAGTGTGGACCTATGAACCAGGAGGT
>NW_005253257.1:0-277 GCF_000412655.1 Myotis brandtii | reverse complement strand
TCTGTCTCTCTCTCCCTCTCTCTGAAATCAATAAAAATTATTTATTAAAAATAAGAAATAAATGAAAGGATGGGAGTCTGAAAACGTACGGTCCGGCGTCAGGAGCCGGCCACACCCCGTCCTCCAGGCCCCCAGCTGCGGAAAGCCTGCCGGGCCCCACGCACCGTCCGACACCTGCGAGAAGCCACAGCCCAGCGGCAAGTGCAGAATCCGCACAGACAGGTGCGGGCCGGGCGGAAATGAACATCGCAGGTCACAGGCGCAAACATTATCAAAA
>NW_005253256.1:0-277 GCF_000412655.1 Myotis brandtii | reverse complement strand
CTAAACAAATAAAAAACAGGTACTCAAACAAATAATTGTACAAAAATGGTCATTGCAGCACTATTGACAATAATCAATAAGTAGAAACAACCCCAATGCCCATCACTAGATAAATGAATATATAAAATATGGCATATACATAACATGGAATATGATTCAACCATAAATAGGAATGAAGTACTGTGATGCATGCTACTCTGTGAATGGATCAAAAAAATATTATGGTAACTGAAAGTGACCACACACAAAACATCACTTATAAATCCATTTATATGAA
>NW_005253255.1:0-277 GCF_000412655.1 Myotis brandtii | reverse complement strand
CACTGCAGTCGGAGAAGCGCAGTCTAGCTCCCTGGGGTCTGAGGAAGCAAAAACCTCCTAAGGATTGAGGGCCGGTCCTTACAGTTTGGCTAGAATAAACCTGGCAGAAAAGGCTAAGAAAGGGAGTAAGGTTTTAATTTTTTCAATATTTTTACAGCACCTTTTGTTCACAGATTTTGAGACAGTCAACATGTGGTTCTATCGGTGCATTTAATTTTTGAGGTAACTCCATAGTGCTTTCCACAATGGCTGTACCAGTCTGCATTCCCACCAACAG
>NW_005253254.1:0-277 GCF_000412655.1 Myotis brandtii | reverse complement strand
CATTTAGGTGTTTAATGCATTTGAGCTAATTTTTGTATATGGTGTGAGGTAGAGGTCAAACTTCATTTTTTTTGCAGGTAGAAACCTATTTGGAGTACCAGTTGTTGAAAAGACTATTCTTTCTCCATTGAAATGTCTTGGTATTTGTCAAAAATCAATTGGCCAAAAATATATGGGTTTATTTCTGGATTCTCAATTCTGTTCCATTGATCTATATGCCTGTCCTTATGCCAATATCATCTGTCTTGATTTTTGTAGTCCTATATTGTTTTAAAAT
>NW_005253253.1:0-277 GCF_000412655.1 Myotis brandtii | reverse complement strand
AACATTCTTAGAGCGAAAGTTACAAAGAGTTTGAAAGTGGGGGGCAGCTTGGGTTTGAAAGGGAGGGAGTAGAGAATTTCTACTGACTAGAAACTTTCTCTTGCTGATTTCCCTGGAGTTATTAAACCTTAGGGAAGAGGGATAGGCAAGAATGTAGTCTTGAAAGTATCTTGCCTTGCAGTTTGAATCAGAGGAGCTAGCAATCTTGGGGGTTAATTATCAGGTGCTTCTCATACATTGTGGAAGGTTACGGCAAGGAAAAAGAGGTCTTTTTTTT
>NW_005253252.1:0-277 GCF_000412655.1 Myotis brandtii | reverse complement strand
TTTCACCAATCCAGAAGGGAACCTTATTCCCATGAAATAGGAACTCCCATTCCCCCTACCCAGTCTCTGGCAAACACTTGTCTGATTTCTGTCTCTATTGACTCACTTATTGTGGAAATTGCATATAAAAGGAATCATGCAATAAAGTAAATACATTTTCTCCTTTGGACAGTGGGGCTCAGTGGATGGAGCATCGTCCCCTCCACTGAAGGGTCATAGGTTCAATTCCCAGTCAGGGCATATATAGAGGTGGTCAGATCAATCCCTGTCGGAGACC
>NW_005253251.1:0-277 GCF_000412655.1 Myotis brandtii | reverse complement strand
GCACTGTGGGAAGGGAGAAAGCATGAATCTCGTCACCATCCCCAGTCACTGCTGCAGTACCCAACACACAAGGGGCTTAAAAAAGTATCTGCTATATATTCAAGCAGAAGACAGAAGGTCATCTCACTGAAATATTGGACCATGGGCTTGGCAGTTCAATTATATCATCTTCAGGCCTTGAGGTGGGCAATTCTCAGGCTCATCATGTCCTTGTTCGGGGTCATGAAGGAGCCTTGGACCCGTGTCCAAAGAATAAGGTGAGCATGTGCAAGAGAAA
>NW_005253250.1:0-277 GCF_000412655.1 Myotis brandtii | reverse complement strand
AAGTGAAAACTGACATCATAGAAAAACAAAGGAGTATAAGAAAATACCACGAACAACTATATGCCAACAAATTGGATCATTTTGAAGAAACGGATAAATGCCTAGAAACATACAATCTTCCAAGACTAAATCAAGAAACTGAAAATATGCAGAGACCAATTACTACCAATAAAATCAAATCAGTACTCAAAAAACTGCCAACAAACAAAAGTCCTGTACCAATGGCTTCACAGGTAAATGCTACCAAACATTCAAAGAAGAATTAACACCTATCCTT
>NW_005253249.1:0-277 GCF_000412655.1 Myotis brandtii | reverse complement strand
ATTTAAATCCACTTCCTGTGTTATTCTGTGTGAATTCTGCCCTCGTTTATATCACACTAACCATTCCTGGTAGCAAGACTGATGTGCTAGCTGCATTCAGCTGTTACTCCCTCAGTCCACAACTTCCTAGACCCAGTTCCTGAATATAGACAGTCAGTTAATGAGTAGTGCCTCAGGATATAGATCATAAAACACAAGCCCTGGCCCATGTGGCTCAGTTTGTTGGGCATCAGCCCGTGCACTGAAGGGCTGCCAGTTCTATTCCTGGTCAGGGCAC
>NW_005253248.1:0-277 GCF_000412655.1 Myotis brandtii | reverse complement strand
TTTAGTTGCACAGACTGGCAACCAGAACAATGGCCACGGCATCCCATTGTCTTCACACCTGGACGCTTGCATAATGGGGGCTGGCGGGGGGCCATCAGAGGCCTCCCGGCCCCTGGGGTTCTGGGCCAAGCCTGCACATGCCCTCTGCCTCCCCCACGGGCACCCCAAGAAGCAGGGCTTGTAATCTCTGCTTCACAGGTGAGTGCAAACCAAGGGTCCAGATAGGAAAGACTTTCGCCCAAGGTTACACGGCGAGCACGAGGCTGAGGTGGCATCC
>NW_005253247.1:0-277 GCF_000412655.1 Myotis brandtii | reverse complement strand
CTGGGCCTGCACCCCGCTTCCCTCCTCGCCCCCACCGGCCCCCAGCCTGCTCCCATCTCAGGCCTCGCTGCCCAGCAGGCCCAGGGCCTTCCCGCTCAACCCTTCACCCGGAATCCTATGGTTTTCCTGTAGCTTCTGGCCCTCAGGACCCCTCCCCCAGCTCCCCCCTGAGCAGAGGGCAAGGCTGGGCCCAGAGAGGGGAAGGGACTTGCCCAGGGTCACACAGCATGTCAGAGGCAGCCCCAGCAGGAGCGGGAGATATAGCAATGGCAGGGGG
>NW_005253246.1:0-277 GCF_000412655.1 Myotis brandtii | reverse complement strand
TAGTCCAACCAGGCCAGGACGCCCTGCTCCCGGGCCAGGGTGGGCGTCTCCACCTTTTCCTGATCATCGGCTCTTCTGCTAAAACAGACCAGGGGCCAGGGGGCTTCCAAGCATCAGGACAGGAGAAGGGTGCGCAGGGAGGGCCGGCCGAAGGGGTTCAGAAGCAGGAATAGGCCCTGGGGAGTTAGTTTCTGACCTTCCTGAGTGGTAGCTGGCCCAGTCCCCCTCGTGGTCCCCCCCTGCCCAGGCCTTCTCGAAGGGCCTGCTGCAGGGTCCA
>NW_005253245.1:0-277 GCF_000412655.1 Myotis brandtii | reverse complement strand
TTGCTATCAAGTCTCTTCGGAAGCTACCTCATGTTCAGATGTTTTAACGTTTTGTATTTCAAAGTATTATTTTAAATAATTTAAATGTCAATGACCTCATAAATGTTCACCTTCAAAGAATGTTTGGGTACAACACATAGAACATATGCATAGAACGTGTACCTACTGTCTAAGCAGCGCTGAGTGGATAGATGCGAGGTTGTCCCCTATAAATATTTCTCTCTTTTCCGCGTCCAGTGCGGCTAGAGAGCGGTCCGGTTCCTGAGCAGGGGCGGCT
>NW_005253244.1:0-277 GCF_000412655.1 Myotis brandtii | reverse complement strand
AAAATAACCACAATAGGGGAAACCCACAGGAGAAAACTATTAATAATGCTGGGCTCTGTCTCTGCAGCCACCAACAAGGAATAGTTATTTAATTTCAAATAATTATTAATAGTTAAGTTATTTTATTTTTGCTGATTTTTAGAGAGAGATAAGGGAAAGGAGAAGAGGGAGAGAGAGAGGAAGAGAGAACTGTTAATTTGCTGTTCTACTCATCTGTGATGAAATCATTGGTTGCTTCTTGTATGTGTCCTGACCAGAAATTGAATCTGCAACCTTG
>NW_005253243.1:0-277 GCF_000412655.1 Myotis brandtii | reverse complement strand
AAACCTCGCCGGCCGCTCTCAGCTCAGGGATCTGGGCTGCTTTGGGGAGAATGGAGAGGTGATGGGATTGGGGGGCGGGGCGGGGGTCTACTCGCTGGGCTGCAGAAGTGTCCGTTAGGCTAAGGGCATCTACGCTGGGTGGCAGATCTCGGGGCCCCCGTGTGAGCTCCGGGAAGATATTTTAGCTCAAAGGAAACGTGACCGCCCGGAGCCAGGGGTGCTCTCCTGGTTGGGTCCTGCTTTTCCAAGACCCGGCGGCGCACCTGCCAACTCCACG
>NW_005253242.1:0-277 GCF_000412655.1 Myotis brandtii | reverse complement strand
GCAGAACATTAGAAATCATCAGATGTGGCTTCTCCTTCGATGCCTTCTACAATTTCTGGTATGATCCTGTGGTCTTGCTGAAGTCTAAGTGAGGTACAATTTCTAGGGAAAAGGCTCCATTTTGAGGCCCCCACCAAGTTCAGTCAAATCTATGTGTTCTCCACCATCACCTCACTATACCTTTGGGGTAAATTCAATCTCCTAAATCTGACTAGCAAAGTTCTTTTAAATTGGGCCCCATTTTTCCCAGCCTCTCATGGATGATCTCCTACATAGG
>NW_005253241.1:0-277 GCF_000412655.1 Myotis brandtii | reverse complement strand
TTTGCCAGGAGAGAAATCGCCAGGTCCTCCTCAGCTTGGGAGGGAAAGAAGTTACTTTTTAGGCCAAATGTGGAAAACCTTGCCATTTGCCCCCATCCTGCCCTGCCAAGCAATTTAACTTGAAGGCGGAGTGTAAGAGTCAGTCCTACCTTCCTTCGTTCCGTCCACAGTTTTACAGAAACCAAGACAGGTCCAGTAGCTGGATGTTGATGGTTTGCACCTGGGTAAATCCCACCCCACAAGGCAGGCTGGCCTCCTGTGACCTGTGTGTGGGGTA
>NW_005253240.1:0-277 GCF_000412655.1 Myotis brandtii | reverse complement strand
TTAAAGGGCCAGAAGGTTGAGAACCACTGGTCCAGAGAAAAGAGGGAAAAGCAGGGAGGAGGAAGAGCCACTGGCACAAGAAGAAATTAAGGATATCAAAAGAAAGAAACAAGTCAAAGATAATATAGAACCAAAATATAAATATGTAGAAATTTTTGAAGAATATGAAATTTGTTAAGAAATTTTTTGAAAGCTCAGTGGTCTTATTATTTGTGTGTTAAAAATGGAGCCGCATCTGTTTGTGTCTTTCTGACATCTTTGGATCTTCTTTAAAAAA
>NW_005253239.1:0-277 GCF_000412655.1 Myotis brandtii | reverse complement strand
CACACACACACTCATGGGCGGCCTGGAGTCTCCCGGCAGCCTGGGCCCGAGAACGAATTCCTGCTGTGAGAGAAAGAAATCACTAAGGTCTCAGGGAAACCGGCCTTATAGCGGCAGGAGGGGACAGCCAGGTCAGGTCCCCGAGGGGCTCCCCACCTACGGCACCGCCCGTGGTGAGGGCGGCCACCCCAGCGAGGGTGGGTGCTGGGGTTCTCCCAGCAACTCTGATGAGGCTAATCAACGCCCGGTTCTCCGTGTGCGGTGGACAGGCCTTTGG
>NW_005253238.1:0-277 GCF_000412655.1 Myotis brandtii | reverse complement strand
CATTTCCCTGGTTCCTGGCCACAGCTCAGCCATATGCGTCCCTCCTGATTCCTTAGCAGCCGGTCTATTTAGAGATCCATTGGAAGTCACTTCTATCCTTTCAGCGGCAGGTGCGTTCTAGTCTAAAAACACCCAACAATAAGAATTCAAATATGCCGACAAAGATGACAGAGATCTGAGGACACCAAGGACCCATTGCACTCTAGACTTCAGCTTCTTCAAGAGTTCATTGGAGACATTGCTGGTTTGGCTCAGTGGCTAGAGCATTGGCCTGCAG
>NW_005253237.1:0-277 GCF_000412655.1 Myotis brandtii | reverse complement strand
TGTGCCCAACTTTGTCACCATTATATAGATTAGCATATAATATTTTATAGTTAACAAAACTACTGCATGCATGTGTGTATATATATTATGCATAATTCCTTTATGATCCACTTATTTATCCAGTCCAAATGGATATTTAAATAAAGGCACCAACCACAGAATTCATTAATCCTTAACCAAGGGAGAGAATTACAGAACAAGAGTGTGAAGGAAAACAGGATCTGAGAGGTTGTGAGCAAGTTTTTCATTGGTTTGAGGAACACACAATAGATGACTG
>NW_005253236.1:0-277 GCF_000412655.1 Myotis brandtii | reverse complement strand
AGAGGCCTGGTGCATGAATTTGTGCACAGGTGTGGTCTGACCAGCCCGGCCCCGTTCAGGCCGATCAGGCCAGCTGGGGGGAGGGGACACAGGAGGTTGGCCGGCCAACCCCTCCCCCGCTTTGAACTCCCAGTCAAGGGGACAATTTGCATATTTTTATTACATAGGATAGGAATTAAGAAACAACAAGTAGCACTTTTTAATATATACTGTGAAAAGTAGCACTAATCTATGTAAGAACAGTCCAATTGGCTTCCTGCAATGATGAAGCTTCCCT
>NW_005253235.1:0-277 GCF_000412655.1 Myotis brandtii | reverse complement strand
GGCTCGCGAGCCGCAGTTTGCCGACCATGGGCTTAGGCTTATATATATATATATATATAATCAGTATCACTTGAAGCTGAAATCAAATATGTAAATGGTCATGATTTATTTTACATAAATTAGACTAGCATCACTAATTGCATAGTAAGACATGTACTAGTAGAAGCAATTTTTCTTTTTTACATATATATATTAGAGGCCCGGTGCATGAATTTGGACACCAGTGGGGTCCCTCGGCCCGGCCTGCGGGATCAGGCTGAAACCGGCTCTCCAACAT
>NW_005253234.1:0-277 GCF_000412655.1 Myotis brandtii | reverse complement strand
TTTTTTTTCACTTGAGCTGTTTAAATCAAGCATTATTTTATTATTTACTTTTTATTTTTTTTTCTGCCTCTCCCACTAAAATAGTAAACTCTATAAGGTCAGGAACTTGTGGTCATCATAAAGAACTTGGCAGACATACTAAAATGTAAACATTTATGTTGTGAGCAATGGGGGACAGTAAGGATTTAAGTAGGGGAAGGAACTGATCAGATTCACATGTTTAAAATACAGATGGGGTTTGGAGAAGGATCTTGGTGGCCTGCTGGGGGAGCATGTC
>NW_005253233.1:0-277 GCF_000412655.1 Myotis brandtii | reverse complement strand
GCTCTATTCACTGAGCCAAACCAGATCGGGCAACCAGTTCATTTTTTTGAAATATCCTAGCAGCCTCATGAAGGCCAGGACCCTGGTGCGTCACCTGCACCTAACACACAACCTCGCATCGGCAGTCCTTCCATCGTTCATGCATTTGTACATGGAGGAATGCACTACCTGAGGCAGACTGGCCTGCCTAGAATTTGGGGAAAGTGAGGGAAGGACAGGATCTGTTTGTGTAAGTACTGAGTTAGCTATGTGCATCACAAAACCGTTTCACATTTCT
>NW_005253232.1:0-277 GCF_000412655.1 Myotis brandtii | reverse complement strand
CACCATCCTATTGGCTATGTCCATATTGGCTATGCATGGGTTATGCATCTATGCATACAAGTTCTTTGGTTCAACAAAAAAGAAATAACAGCAACAAGAACAAACCCAGGGTTTTGTGACCCGGCACGGTGGTAGACATATGGAATTTTAATATAATATAGTTTTAGATATTCTTACACAATAAGGACATCTTAATGGCATTATGAAAATGTTTTCTATTCACTCATGTACATATAAGAAGATGAGAATTAATGTTTGTTCTGTGATATTATAGATA
>NW_005253231.1:0-277 GCF_000412655.1 Myotis brandtii | reverse complement strand
TTCATAGATTGATGCTCAATCACTGAGCCACACCAGCTGCAAAGTATGTTGAGACTTTTGCTTCCTCTTCATGTTACATGTGAAGAGACCCAGATATGTATTAAAGTTCGGTCTCACTGCAATTTGGGCGCCAATGTCTGTGCAGCACTTCGTGTGGACAGGAACCTCAGCACAGGAAGCACCACATTGAGGACTGTGCTCAGGGCACTGGGAATGTACCCCATTGTTGTCCTTGCTCAGCATACCATGTAAGGTGGACAGACAGACTCATGAACCC
>NW_005253230.1:0-277 GCF_000412655.1 Myotis brandtii | reverse complement strand
TTAATTGAAGAAACATTCCTAGAGTATGTATTTCATGTTAGGTACTGATACACTGGGATGAGTGAAATCCTATTTATAAGCACAGAAGGATATAAATGCCATGATAGAAATGTAAACAGGACACATTGGGTACACAAAGGAGGGGATGATCAATCCTCCCTGGGAAGAAGAGAAACCTAAAAAGTGGGCCTCCAGAGAGACACACATAGGTGTTTATTAGCTAGTAGGGAATGGAGAGAAGTAAGGAGACAGGGGAGTAATAGCAGGGAAAGGAATT
>NW_005253229.1:0-277 GCF_000412655.1 Myotis brandtii | reverse complement strand
GAATAAAGAAGAGAAGCTAGTTCACAGACAAGCTCTTAGGGATATTACCTGATCACAGGTGCTCTGGGGTGAGGCAAATGCCCTCCCTCTTTCACACCCAGATGACTGACAGCAACGACATCCAATTATAGCTTTCCTTTCCTTGTTGAGGCTCTGAGAAGGAGACTGTCTACTAGAAATACTACAAAATTGTAGGCAATCACACTTCATTTCTCATGACAGAGAAAGTTAGAAAAACTCTATTAGGACCATCATTTCTTTGTTCCCTTAATCTTGT
>NW_005253228.1:0-277 GCF_000412655.1 Myotis brandtii | reverse complement strand
CCGCCCGCCCTCAGCGAGCACCAGACAAGTGTCCTCCGACCCAGCTGGCGTCTCTCGGGCAAACGTCAGCCTCCTCTGGAGACGCGCCCACAGCCCTGAGGCAGGATGGACACCCACCTGCTAACCCCACGTCGGCCGCGTTCGCGATCGCCAGCGCCTCCTCCTCCGTGTGGAACCTGCCAGGTGAGCGGGCAGCAGCAGAGTGTGAGCTCAGGGAGGAAACGCTGGCTTCCTCCCGATTCATCTCCCCAGCGATGGCGAGAGAGCCAGGTCTGCA
>NW_005253227.1:0-277 GCF_000412655.1 Myotis brandtii | reverse complement strand
CTCTCCCTTTTACACAACTACTTTGTTTCAGAACTATCTATGTATGAGTCTTTCTCTCTCTCATTTTCTCTTTCACTCCCTCTTCACTCTGAGCTGTCAAAGGCAAACACTATGTATTATATTACTCTTATCTCCAAAGACCCAGGGAAAAAATTCCTGGAATGTGATGAATGCTCAATAGATGTTTGTAGACAGACCCACTCAATGTGTGAGTAAAAGATTTTAAAAAAACAACCTGGGCCCTGGCCTGGTAGCTCAGTTGTTTGGCACTTTGTCC
>NW_005253226.1:0-277 GCF_000412655.1 Myotis brandtii | reverse complement strand
GCAGCAGGATCCATGTGCCCCAGGGCTTGTTTCCAGATGTAGAATCTCACCCTGACAACCTCTCACTCATTGCTCTGTGTCTGAGGTTTGAGTGGCTTTCTTCCTGGGTGCCTTTCCTGATATTTATTCCCTTGAGTTTCTTGCAAAGATGACATTTTGGTAGCAACCACCTTCCTTCCCCAAAGCAAGCAGTAAGTTAAGACATTAAAGGCTGTGGGCCCCTGACCCAGAGGGTGTAACACATGTGGGCCTGAGCCATAGCTGAGCCTAATGAACA
>NW_005253225.1:0-277 GCF_000412655.1 Myotis brandtii | reverse complement strand
CTCTGAAATCAATAAAAATATATTTTTAAAAATACAGATAAAAACATCCTCTATCCCTGGACGATGGATTTGAGGTCTTTAAATAAATAAATGAAAGGGTTGCGTGGTGGCCCCGCCCGTCGTGCTGGCTGTGGGATGGCCGTGGGAACGTGGCCCTGCTCTTAGCAGCATGAGAGCCGATCAGCGGCCTCCGGGCGTCTGTGTGTGGGGTCCAGGTGGCCAGCCCCGGCTGGAGAGCAGGAAGGGTTGGCCCGAGCACCCACAGCCCCCGGGACCC
>NW_005253224.1:0-277 GCF_000412655.1 Myotis brandtii | reverse complement strand
ATCCTTTTCCCCTTTGCAATTTATTGCTGAAGAAAGTGAATGGTTTGTCCTACATGTTTCTTACATTCTCCGTTTTGCTGATCGCTCTCCATTGTGTCATTTAACACGTTCCTCTGACCCGGAACATCTTGTTACACCGGAAGCAAGGAAACTGTCAAAGCCTTCCGGGTCATGCAGAAGGGGCCAGGGCCACTAGCCGAAAGGGGCTATTTTGAGCATTAAATAAACAAGTAAATAAAGTGCAGCATATTGAGATACAGTGGGCATGATGATATCC
>NW_005253223.1:0-277 GCF_000412655.1 Myotis brandtii | reverse complement strand
ACACCCCTCAGCCCCACCCCCCCTCCCCCCCAGGTTCTGGGAGCCGGGCCCCGAGTCAGCAGGGCCCCCGTGGGAGCCTGGGCGTCACCCCAGTGCCCAGTTTTCACGTGAGGTCAGGTGTTCGTGATGCTGGGGGTGACAGAGCCACCATGGGAGGAGCTGGGGTGGGCTCAGAGGCCGGGCCTGGAGGAAGGGCTCCGCCAGGGGCACCGTGCTCTGCTCAGCGGGACGCCTGAGCCCAGCTCCCTGCTCCCCTCAGACAGGTCAGCTCAGGCAG
>NW_005253222.1:0-277 GCF_000412655.1 Myotis brandtii | reverse complement strand
AACAAGAGAAGACTCAAGAGTCATTCCTGCTTAGTTTGGGGACTGCTCGCTCAGAAACACACACATTCATTCACTGCCCATCTTGGCCTATTCTGTGAGTGACTGTAAGTCCCTTCTTACCTCAACCAGTGGTTCAGGCCTATATTATGTGAGGAGACTTATTCAGCAAACAAAGGCTGGCTCTGTTAGTTTGATGCATTGTTCACTTCTGTGTTTATTGGGGGACAGGGCTTTGTGGTCGAAGGTGGTTAGCAAGAGCAGATAGCATTTCAGCCCC
>NW_005253221.1:0-277 GCF_000412655.1 Myotis brandtii | reverse complement strand
TAAAAAAACTGATTTCATAGAAACAGATTGTAGGTTGTGGTTGCTGGAGGTGGGGCTGACAGGTATGGGAAAAATGGGTGAAGGTGGTCAAATGGTACTAACTTCCAGCTATATGATAAATAAGTTCAGGAATGTAATGTAATGTGCTGCATGGTAAATATAGTTAACAATGCTGTTTAGCATATTTGAAAGTTGCTAAAAGAATAGATCTTAAAAGTTCTCATCCCAACAAAAAATAATTTGTTAAACTATCTAAGGTGATGAATGTTAAAAAAAA
>NW_005253220.1:0-277 GCF_000412655.1 Myotis brandtii | reverse complement strand
AGCTGGGACTTGCATGTGGCTTTGCCATGAGAGGACTATGCCCTCTTATTAGTCCAAGGCTTGAACCTATCCAAATGCTATAGCCACTCTCCACAGTTTACTATACATTTTATTTATGGTTCATCTTATTTATCATCTGTCTCCCAAGTAGAATATAATTTTCATAAGAACAGATATTTTTATCCATTTGGATCACTACTGAATCCCTGCTACCTATGACAGTAAATAAATATTTGTTGAGTAAATGAACCAATATTTGCCCTAAGTGTATCAGTTT
>NW_005253219.1:0-277 GCF_000412655.1 Myotis brandtii | reverse complement strand
CAGCCTGTTGAAGCTGTTTCTGAATTACTATTTGAGCACCAAGCTTAACTGCTGGCCGAACCACAGGATGGTGGGCCCTGGTAACCTGTCAAGAAATACCGTGGGCTGGGCTGGGCATGTGTGGGGACCAACAGTGGGGTGTCAAGGCACCATGTGTTGTGCTACTAGTTTTGTGTTTTTTTAAAAAAATATTTTTTATTGATTTTTAGAGAGCAAGAGGGTGAGGAAGGGAGAGGGAAGGAGAAAGAAACATTGATCGGCTGCCTCCTGCACACCC
>NW_005253218.1:0-277 GCF_000412655.1 Myotis brandtii | reverse complement strand
CAGGGGGCGTGGCCTCAGGTCCCTGGCCTGGTGCTTGGGTGGGGGCATGACCTGAGGTCACCTATCAAGCCCTGCAGATGGGGGCTCGACAAAAGTCCCCCGTCAAGCCCTGTATTGGTGGGGGGCACCGCCTCAAGTCCCCGCTCATTGCTAGTTAAGGCTCATTATTGGAACTCGGCTTTCATTGTGGGTACAGGCATCTTGACCGATACTGTGTGATGGTCAATG
Source organism: Myotis brandtii (assembly GCF_000412655.1). Taxonomy (NCBI): domain Eukaryota; kingdom Metazoa; phylum Chordata; class Mammalia; order Chiroptera; family Vespertilionidae; genus Myotis; species Myotis brandtii. The sequence goes on along the minus strand of NW_005253218.1, from coordinate 49 downwards.
TGCATATTCCCCCTTTATTAGATAAGATTCTCTGCTTGGGTTTGAGTAG
>NW_005253217.1:0-277 GCF_000412655.1 Myotis brandtii | reverse complement strand
TGTCTGGTGTGAGAGTTGTCCGACTATGATGGCCACATGGGTAGAGAAGGAACCAGAAGACAACCCACTTGGTTTTCTGCCGCCCAGAATCAGGAGTGAAGAAGTGAAATTTCACATTCCCAGTAAGGACACAACGATGTAGCCACGACTGAGACAGGGCAGGAAGGAGCTGTGACCACCTGTGTCCCTGGAGGGAGAATGACAGGGATGCTGTAGGAGAAGGCAGTGCAAGCCTGGCCTGGGCCAGATGGGGACCCACACAAGGTGGGGACCGGGA
>NW_005253216.1:0-277 GCF_000412655.1 Myotis brandtii | reverse complement strand
TCTCTCTCTCAATCCCCCTTCTTCTCTGAAATAAATTTAAAAATTTTAAATAAATAAATACATACTTTAAAATGTTGCAGTTTGATTCCCAGGATAGTCATATATGAGAGGCAACTGAACAATATTTCTCTCTCATATCTATGTTTCTCTCATTCCTTCTCTCGCACTCCTTTCCTTTCTCTCTAAAAATCAATGAATATATCCTTGGGGAGGATAAAGAAAATAATATCTATATCTATACTTTATGTACATCTACAAATACATCTACATCTTTATC
>NW_005253215.1:0-277 GCF_000412655.1 Myotis brandtii | reverse complement strand
TCTGCGGCCACCAGGGGCCCACAGTCAGCTGTCCAGGAGGAAGGTGCACCCACTGCCAGGTAGAGAAGGTGAGAAGTAGCGTTAAAAAGGGAAGATTGAAACAGAGAGATGAAAAGAGCCAGGAAAGAGAGAGCCTGTCTTTCCTCCACCACCAGCCGCCCTGCCACGCGCTGGCGCACTCTCCCGCGTCCCCATCGCCAATCCAGGCTCGACAGCGCCCAGCGCTGGCCCTCCGACACGCCCCCTCTAGGCTACACTCAGAACAGGGCAGAGTCCG
>NW_005253214.1:0-277 GCF_000412655.1 Myotis brandtii | reverse complement strand
TAATGGGTTGACTGGACAGGAGGAGGTTGTGCACACATTGTCGGGGGTGGGGCAGCAGGGGCCTTTGCACGCCTGCACTGGGGGAGAGCCTGATCAATAGTGGCCGCAGCTGCTTCAAGGGCCAGAGAGTGAGGCAGGGCCGGACTGGCAGTGGTCGGCTGCTGTGGGGCCTGGGGAGGGAGGCAAGTCTGGACCGGCAACTCAAGGGTGGGCGGCGCCGTGTGATTTCAAATCACACACTGGGCTCCTAGTATAAAAATATTACTATAAAAAATAG
>NW_005253213.1:0-277 GCF_000412655.1 Myotis brandtii | reverse complement strand
ACCTTCTAATTAATTTCCTTTCAATGTGAACGAATCCATGCACCAGGTCACTAGTGTATTAATAGTTGGCCATTAAATCAATCAATCAGATATGCCATAAAAGGAGGCACAACCATTGTAAACCCCTATTATCATTTAAAGTAATGCTATCATCTTTCAAGTACTATAAAATTGGCCTAAATGTAGTATACACAATGATTATTCAGACTCAGCAAATAATAAAATGTGCATAAAGACCATAAAACATTATCCTATATAATAAAGAGGTAATATGCAA
>NW_005253212.1:0-277 GCF_000412655.1 Myotis brandtii | reverse complement strand
TCTTTATTGTATTTTTTATTATTCATTCAGCACTGCATCAGCCCCTCTGCTGTGAGCTATTTCCATTGAAGGCTCATTTGTATGTGTTCCTGACTCTGTGTCCAGGATTCATCTATAGGGCAGCCAGAGATAAGCCCTGAGCCTCTCCACTGATGTCTTTCTTACATTCCAAAGTCTTTCACAGGTGTCTTCCAGAAGCATTTAGCTTTGGCATTTTATTTTATTATTTTATTTATACTTTTACTAGTGCCCCAGTGCACAGATTCATGCACATTGA
>NW_005253211.1:0-277 GCF_000412655.1 Myotis brandtii | reverse complement strand
CAACATTTATTTTTAACATTATTTATTACTATATCATTACTAATATTAATGTGCATTAGAGTTAAACAGTTTAAAAAGTGAATTCACCTATTTTTTTTCTCATTTTTACATGACTGTCCCAATCCTGTGATGTAGATAAAGCAGCAAGTATTCAGATGCTAAAGTAATTTAGTATCCATCATCATTACCATCACCACCATCATCACTTCATGAGCACTTACTATTTGCCAAGCCTTCCACCAGCGATTTTCAATCTTTTCCATCTCATGGCACACAT
>NW_005253210.1:0-277 GCF_000412655.1 Myotis brandtii | reverse complement strand
GATAAAGAGAAGAAATTTACTTTAAAGACCTGACTCTACATGATTGTAGAAAGTGGCAGGTATGAAACCTACAGGCAGGCTAGCAAGCTGGAAACTCATTAGGAGCTGAAACACTAGTCTTCAGCAGAATCTCTTCTCTGGGAAATCTTAGTTTTTGGTCTTGAAGCCTTCAACTGATTAGATGAGGCCCACCCACATTGTTGAAGATAATCTCTTCTACTTAAAGTCAACTGATTGTAGTTGTTAACCACATCTATAAAGTACCAAAAAGCAACAC
>NW_005253209.1:0-277 GCF_000412655.1 Myotis brandtii | reverse complement strand
AGAAAAAATCTAGCACAGTATATGCAAGATCTATATATGGAAAACTGCAAAACACTAACAAAAGAAGTTGAAGAAGACGTAAATAAGTGGGGAGGTACACCATGTTCATGAATTCAAAAACTCAATATCAATTTTCCAAACTGACCTGTAGGTTCAACACAATCCAAATGAAAATCTCAGCAAACATTTTTGTAGAAATTGACAAGCAGATTCTAAAAATTATGTGGAGGCCCAGCTGGTGTGGCTCAGTGGTTGAACACCAACCTATGAACCAGGA
>NW_005253208.1:0-277 GCF_000412655.1 Myotis brandtii | reverse complement strand
AAACATAGGAGAAACAGACCCACCATGAGCAAAACTCAGCAAACAAACAAAAACAACAACAGAAAAAAGGAATAATTAGCATATTAAAGACTTTTGATGAATCTATAACAGTGACAGTAAATCAAATCTAACTAAAATGGGTAAAGGATAAAACAAGTAGAAATAAAAAGGAAATGCACAAATAAACAATAAGAATATGTGTATCCCTAGCTGGTTTGGTTCAGTGGATAGAGCATTAGTCTGAGGACTGAAGGGTCCCAGGTTTGATTCCGGTCAA
>NW_005253207.1:0-277 GCF_000412655.1 Myotis brandtii | reverse complement strand
ACTAACCACTCAACAAATAACAAAAAACCCTCCTCTACGCCACATCCTATTCTAGTTTTTTCTCTGCTCCCTTTTATAGAAAAAAAAAAAAAGTGGTGATTTGGTGATTGTGAGGAGGAGGGGGTGTATGGAGGCGGGAGATGGTAAAGGGGGGAATAAATGGTGATGGGGAAAAAAATAAAGGGGAAAATATCTATTGTCTATCCTTCATCTTTATTTTATCTCCTCTTTTCTTTTTCCAATTATCTCCCATCAGGCATTCATCAACACCTCCAAC
>NW_005253206.1:0-277 GCF_000412655.1 Myotis brandtii | reverse complement strand
GCCTCTAGTAGAATAGAAGAAGCAAAATAAATTACCACTATAGATATCGTCTCCTTTACTTTCATTTATCGTAACAATTAGATCATCAGAAACAAATTCTATAATCCCATGAGGATCATCATTTTTTAGAATCGTTATATTGACCACAGTAGCACTTCCCAACTTGCTTTCCCGTTCACCATGGCTGCTGAGGACCACCCAATAGTGTTCATCCAACTAAAATGAACATGTCAAATTAGGAAAAATACAAATTTGAAGTTTTCAGAGCAAGTAAATA
>NW_005253205.1:0-277 GCF_000412655.1 Myotis brandtii | reverse complement strand
GACCGGAGACTGGCCAAGAACGTCTCTTTAGTGTTGAAGGGACACGAAAGAATGCTTGTTACTGATTGTGTACTGTGTGCCGAATACTACACTAGGCACCAATAAGCTCTGAAAATGTGGACTAGGAGGTCACAGAATTCTTCAAAGGCTTGGATGTTCTAGGGACACACTTCAAATCACAGTCATATCTTGACGTGAACAGTGACACTGAAAACAGTGCCTCAGCCCAAGGCCTGGTTTGTCTGGAATTGAGGGCATCTGTGCTCCTTGGGGTGCG
>NW_005253204.1:0-277 GCF_000412655.1 Myotis brandtii | reverse complement strand
TCAAGGGAGACAGCCATTGCCCTGACTCTCACCATGGATCAATGTGTTATATTGCTGAGAACATCAAGCTCCATCCTGCCTAGGAAAGGCCTTATCTACTGGAATGTGTACTGGGACTTCTCACCAGGATGGAAGAATTACTTTACACCATTAGGTGAGAGGTAACTACTCAATATCCACTGGGATCTTATTGACCTGATATAAGCTAGAACTTTTAAAACATATTATACTGGAACTAGAGGCCCGGAGCAGGAAATTCATGCACAAGGTGTGTGTG
>NW_005253203.1:0-277 GCF_000412655.1 Myotis brandtii | reverse complement strand
TATAAAGAAATAAAAATAAACTCTGATAGACCAAACGAAGAGGCAAACGAGGCAAAACCGGGAAGCAAATAGGACCTCTGAAGAGACAGGCAAGCCGTCATTCCCACGAAATAGGATTAAACCGAAAATATTACTGATCAGGTTTAGTTGTCGGTTTGCAATTCAGGTTCCTCCCACATGTGCGACTCCATGAAGGATCGTAGATTAAATAAGTCAAGACACATGGCAAAACGTGCCCATAGCCATTCGTCCCTCCTCGGGACCCGCGTCTCCCCTC
>NW_005253202.1:0-277 GCF_000412655.1 Myotis brandtii | reverse complement strand
CTTTAGCTAGAGGAAGGGGTAGAGATGGAAGCCATGGATCTGGATATAGTCACCTCCTCAGGGAGAAGAAGAGCAGGTGGAAACCATTAGGCTCCCTCTAAGACTCCTGACTCCCAGATATTCCTGCACATTTTGAGGCAATTGGTGTTAGGGATGTTCGTGGAGTCCATTGCTCAGGGCTCTCCACACAGCTTAGCATTGGCAGCCACAGGGCATTTGACAAGATAATGGGGGAAATTGGCAGAGCCCATGGTCTGGCTGTGGGAGAGAGAAAGCT
>NW_005253201.1:0-277 GCF_000412655.1 Myotis brandtii | reverse complement strand
GAGGAGAAAGGGGACCATTTTGAAACAACTGTGAGGAGGAAAAGAGATGGAATGGATCTGAGAGCTTTGAGATGAATGGAAAGAGGTGATGTTTAAAGAAAGGAGTAGAAGAAACTACCTAGAATAGAACAGAGAATCACAGAAATAGAATTAAAAAAAATTTTTTTAATCAAGGAATATTTTAGGTACACATAAAAGGAGAGAGGCCCTAACTGTTTTCGCTCAGTGGATAGAGCGTCGCCCTGAGGACTGAAGGGTCCCAGGTTTGATTCTGGTC
>NW_005253200.1:0-277 GCF_000412655.1 Myotis brandtii | reverse complement strand
ATAAAACAGCTGTGGTCCATTTACACAATGGAATACTTACTACTCAGCAATAAAAAAGGAAATCTTACCCTTGGCGATGTTCTATAAGGGGACACCAGAGTGCACAATTCATGGATGGATCTGGAGAACATTATGCTAAGTGACAGAGAAAGCTAACATCATATGATTTCACGCATATGTGTAAACTAATGAATAAAATGATCTAACAAGCAAAATAGAGCAGACTCAGAGAGCAGGCTAGGTTGACAGCTCTCAGGCAGAGGGGGGCAGGGGGTGG
>NW_005253199.1:0-277 GCF_000412655.1 Myotis brandtii | reverse complement strand
AAACAGTTACAAAGAGCAGAAGGTGAGTTTAGTCAGCAGTTGGCCAGGGCAGGAAAACTGCAGCATTGTAAAAAACGGGTAAGAAATGACTTAGAGGTGACAAACTCTAAAGCCACCACCATTATCACCAGAATGCTAAGGCCAGTGCAAGCTTAGAACTAAATGTAACAGATAAAAAGAACAGTCATAGCTTTCCAGACTAGATCACAGATGCTCCCAGTCCAATCAGGTAAAACAATGCATAAATGCACGCATGCAATGTAAAAGGTAAGTTAAG
>NW_005253198.1:0-277 GCF_000412655.1 Myotis brandtii | reverse complement strand
GCGCATGTCTGTGTCTGCATGTGTACATGCCTGTGTGTGCACTTGCCCACATGTGTCTCTGTGTGCATGTGTCTGTGCATGTGTACATGTCTGTACCTCTGTGTGCACATGTCTGCATGTGTGTGCATATCTGTGTGTGCGCATGTCTATGCCTGCATGTGTACATGCCGGTGTGTGCATGTGCCCGTGCATGTGTACATGTCTGTGTGTCAGTGTGTGCACATGTCTGCCTGTGTGTGCATATCTGTATGTGCGCATGTCTGTGTCTGCATGTGTA
>NW_005253197.1:0-277 GCF_000412655.1 Myotis brandtii | reverse complement strand
GACCCCACAGGACATTGTGGTGTCATGTCTCCCTAGGTTCCTCCTGGTTGAGACAATTTCTCAGACCTCCTATGTTTTTGATGACCTTGACAGTTTTGAGAAGTGCTGTTCGGGCATTTGGTAGAATGTCCATCTGTTGAAATTTGTCTGATTTTTTTCTCATAAATAGATTGTTTTGTTTTGTTACTTTTTGCTTGTTTTGGCAGGAAGAAAACCAGCAAGGTCAATGCCACTTTCATTGCAGCAGGTCCAGGGCACACACTATCATGCTTTATCA
>NW_005253196.1:0-277 GCF_000412655.1 Myotis brandtii | reverse complement strand
TTGTTGTTATGCTGGCTTGTTTCCTTTAACTTCTTGTTCTCTGATTAGTCAAGATCCATGTCTATTAGTAATGTAACAAGTCTATCCAAGTAATATTTTATTGTTTACTCTGAAAAATTTAGCGGATTAGAAGGAAAGAAACTTGACTTTACCTTTGTGAAATATCATGGATAAATAATTAAGGACAAGAAATTATTTCTATTGTGCCTTATTTATAACATAGAAAATGAGTTTTTACCCCAGTTGGTTCGAGCATTGTTCTGATATGCCAAGGTTG
>NW_005253195.1:0-277 GCF_000412655.1 Myotis brandtii | reverse complement strand
GAGGGAGGGACAACCAAAACATGGCAATCTTGAGTTTTCATCAACAGCATCCCTGTGTCATTATTTTCCCAGATAAACTTCTCATTTTGAGAGCTCTCTGATATAAAACAAAATTTATTCAGAAATAACTCCTTTATCCATGATCAAATAAAATTTAAAATGAAAATTTAATAGATAAGGTAATAAGATAAACTGAAGCATTTCAATGTTTCTTAATGTCAGGAAGTTCACCAAGGCAATGATGATAATCACATTACAGGATGCTTTTTTTTTTTTT
>NW_005253194.1:0-277 GCF_000412655.1 Myotis brandtii | reverse complement strand
ATGCATCTATGCTAGCACCACATGGTGACTGGTTGAATGGTCGTTTTGGTCGTCAGGTTATATATATATTGTGTTTCAGATAAAATACCTTCATTGCCATTATTCTCCTTTTCTTCATGGTCTAAATTCTACTGGATTTCATAAAATCTCCTCTTAGCTTCAGAAGATGAACTAAGAGACTTTCTGAGCTGGAAAGGGTCGCTGACCCTCTTAGTGTTTCCTCCGCTGAATCTGTGGCTTCCTGTTCTCCACGCTGATCTTTGACTCTGTTGGAGTC
>NW_005253193.1:0-277 GCF_000412655.1 Myotis brandtii | reverse complement strand
GAGAGAGAGAGAGAGAGAGAGAGAGATGGGAGAGAGATACATCTATCAGTTGCCACCTGTCTGCAACCACGACTGGAATCAAACCCTAAACCCAGGCATGTGTCCTGACCAGGAATCGAATCAGAAACCTATTGGTGCGCAGGACAACCCCCAACAACTGAGCCACAGCGGCCAAGGCATTATTTTCAAACTTTTCACATCAGACAAGTGTGGTGAAATAATACATATTAAATATATAGATATAATTATCACAACAGAGTGAATCTAAAAAAAAAAA
>NW_005253192.1:0-277 GCF_000412655.1 Myotis brandtii | reverse complement strand
CTGGTCAAGGTTTGCGGGAGGAGTGAGGCGGTGCTCCAGGCTGACGGCCGGGCGCAGAGGCAGACAAGTGTGAGCCACACACACGTGGCTGCTGCCACTCAGCACCCAGATGGCCACTCCGGCAGGTGCCGGCCCCTGGGAGGAGCTCCGGGTGTGCTGGGAGGAGTGGCCTCCTCCTCGCTCCGCAGGGGGGAGGTGTGAGCCCCGAAGGCAGGGTCCGGCACAAGGCCTGCTCTGTAACCGGCGGCCAGCAGTGCTAACCTTAACTGCTAAGCTA
>NW_005253191.1:0-277 GCF_000412655.1 Myotis brandtii | reverse complement strand
AGTGGTATACTTGGAATCTGGGATGGAACGAAGAGTAAAAGTAAATATTTTGGAGGAAATACTTATTTCTTTCACCCAAATCAATTGCATTTTAAAAATAAGAGTGGTATGGTAGTAAGCAGTCCATATTGGCTCTCTGTTCGAAGATGTTGTGTATTATATTATTTACAATTAAATATTAATTTTTCAAAACTCAAAAAATATTATTGGTATTGAAAAAAGTTAACATGAATAACACAAAGGAAAATGAATGTTCTGTAGTAACATCACTCTTCAA
>NW_005253190.1:0-277 GCF_000412655.1 Myotis brandtii | reverse complement strand
CTGAGCTCCAGCACTGGGGCAGCAGTTTGAAAGGCACAGAGACATATGGGGAAGAACTGAAGTCTGTGACATTAGGGCAAGAGCTGGGGGGAAAGCTTTCTCCAAGATAGAAGTGCTGGCAGAGGGACACCATGTCTGAGACTCTATCAACCTGGCTCGCACTGTTTACCCCAACTGATGACTATCTGAGGCCTCACCCACCCAACTTTCAGACCTACCCAAGCTGTTTCCTGTGGCTTTTCCATATGAATGGCCTGTCTTGGCTCACGCTTCAGAT
>NW_005253189.1:0-277 GCF_000412655.1 Myotis brandtii | reverse complement strand
CTCCCATGACAAGTAGGCCCTTACTTCACTGTTTTACAGGGAGGGACCCTCAGGGCTGGCGTCGAGGGGGGGACGCGGCAGGCAGACCATCCATTCTGCCATCCATCCTTTGGTCACCAGAAGTCCCTTTACAGGGAGAGAGGTCAGTCACTAAATCCTGATAATGGGATTGGAGCCAAGGAGTGACACAGCTTCCTCACCAACCAGAGGAGGAGAACCGTCTGTCCCTGGGAAGCCCCCCTCTTCCTCCTGCTGCACACCTGGCATTCTTTCTATA
>NW_005253188.1:0-277 GCF_000412655.1 Myotis brandtii | reverse complement strand
CAGTCAGTGACCTTGACTGTTTCCCCCCAGATCCGCTCAAGCCTGTAGATGAGCTGGGAAAGTGGAGTGATGCTGCCTGGACAAGGAGGAGGAGCCAAAGAATAGCCCCAGTGGATCATGGGAGTCGAGGGGGGAGTTTCACACCTCCCTACCCCACACCCCCAGGTTATTCCCACTTTGTCATGCTGACTCCGCCCAATAGAAAATTGCTTTCTTGACTTGATAGTATATTTTATTTTTAATATTTTTATTGATTTCAGAGAGAGAGATAGAAACA
>NW_005253187.1:0-277 GCF_000412655.1 Myotis brandtii | reverse complement strand
TTTTTTAAAACATTGCTCCATCCCTTTTGGAGCCCTGTAACTTGAGTTCACTGTGAGCACTGACCGTGCCCTTTAACCCACGCTAGTCCTAAACAGAGCTCAGCTGCTGCCTGGTCAGGAGAGGGAGAGGTGTGTCCCCAATCCTGAGTTTGAGCCAGAAAATGGGACTATGGCCTAAAGCTTATTATTATTTATTTTAATCCTCATTCAAAGGTTTGTTTTTCTGATTTTAGAGAGAGGGAGGGGGGAGAAGGGAGAGAGAGAGAGAGAGAGAGAG
>NW_005253186.1:0-277 GCF_000412655.1 Myotis brandtii | reverse complement strand
GACGAGTCTCAAAATCCTCCCAGTTCAGGAAACCGACAGAACACAGCACGTACGGGCCAGTTTCATTTTCATGAATGAAATCCGAGGATGGGAACATCATCGACTATGATGTCCAGCCAAGACGGCCTCCCCTGTGGCCAGGAGGGGGGATGGGACGTGTTGGGGGTGGAGACCCTTTGTGTTCCCATGGAGATGTTTACATTCATCGGAACTCCCCCAGGCGTCCACCGGAGGTGGGTGGGTCTTATATTTGGACACTAAACCTGGAGAAAGTTGA
>NW_005253185.1:0-277 GCF_000412655.1 Myotis brandtii | reverse complement strand
GGGTATAGGAAGTATGGTTGAAACTACTAGCTTCAAAGTGAAAACAGGAAATTGCAAAATGGAAATTTACAAATATTTATTTATTTATTTTTATTTATTTATTTTTTGGTGTTTCCGCCTGGTTACGAACCGAAGGAAATTTACAAATATTTAAATAAATGGCTATAAAACAAAACATCAGCCAATCAACTGCAACTCCACTTGTACAGTTTACGCATAATTTCATTTCACTTGAGATGCGAATGCATCTTACTATTTTTGATATGATGTGGGCAGT
>NW_005253184.1:0-277 GCF_000412655.1 Myotis brandtii | reverse complement strand
GGTTTTGCCCCAAATTTCCCCACCAATAATATCTGCTCTCTTAGTTGTTTATCCTCATTTCTAAATAATATTTTTAAGCTACTATTTCTTAATTTTTTTGCAGTTTTATATTTTATCTTACTTCCTACTATAGAAGAATTTGATTCTTATCCACATATCCTCCCACCCAATCTCTTCTTCACCTTCCTATCCTATACAATAAAGAGGTGATATGCCAATTGACCCTCACTCCGTCACACCATCACAAGATGACTGCACCCACAGCGGAGGCAGGGTT
>NW_005253183.1:0-277 GCF_000412655.1 Myotis brandtii | reverse complement strand
CTCTTCTGTTCTGAACTGGTATTCAAGCCAAACCTTTCCCATGGCTGTTTTCCATTTTTGAAGCCCCCATTCCTATATCTTCCATGTAATGTAGTATCAGGGCCAGTTTAATCCTCGAGTCCTTTCCTGAGGGGGTGGGGGGGGAGAGAAAGTGGAGGGTCCCTGGATGAGTCTCTCATGCAGGGTGGCCACTGCCATAGGAATCTGAGCAGCCTGTGGGGTTTCGAGGCAAGTCTGAGGGTTAGGACGGGCACCCTTGGGTGTTTGTCTAAGTGGG
>NW_005253182.1:0-277 GCF_000412655.1 Myotis brandtii | reverse complement strand
CAATGGAGTGAATAGAAGGTCATCAGAACAGCCCTCCAGGAACACAAAATCCCTTCAGCTGACCAGATCCTGTCACTCTGGCGTGTGCCGGTGACTCTGGTGTGGCCCCTGCGCGTCTACAGCCCACCCTCCTTCTTGCAAGGGGCCTCCCGACATTTCTCTCTCGGACCATGTGCAGTTTTCTGCTCGAGCGTCTAGGTAAACACCATTTTCTCCATCTCCTGACACTTTCAGTGAGGCTTTATCTGCTCTTACTGACTGGCACGCGAGAAGCGTC
>NW_005253181.1:0-277 GCF_000412655.1 Myotis brandtii | reverse complement strand
CTGGTCTAGACCCTCCTTAAGGTGACTTAGGAATACTTATAAAAGGAAGATATTTGTGTGTGTGGCCTCATTCTGAAATTTGATCTTGTGATGAGCCCCACAAGGCACCAAGGCTTGTCATGAGATGCAGTAAGTTTACTTCTGTTGAATCTGATGTTTTTAAAATAAGGAGGGCTTATATACCTTTTATAAATTTCATTTTTCTATTAATTCATTTTCATTAAATTTATGTGACAAATTGGAAATAAAAGAACACAGGCCCTTCACTAGTGATAAT
>NW_005253180.1:0-277 GCF_000412655.1 Myotis brandtii | reverse complement strand
ATGATTTGGTGACTACAGTCATACTTGAATGGCAGTCTCTGAAACCAAAACTCCCCTGTGTATAAGTCAATAATAGAGATAGAACTTTGATTTATAGAACAAAGAAATAGTCCATCTCAAACACTTATGTTGTGATAATTGTATTGACAAAAGATGAATCTACTCTTTCAAAATATGTAAATAATACATTATATTTATTGTAGAATACCACATTTATAACATTTACACATATTTGTCCATTTAATCTTATCTTACAGAGTTTGTTGGTAAATATTAA
>NW_005253179.1:0-277 GCF_000412655.1 Myotis brandtii | reverse complement strand
CGTAGTGCCAGGCACATGGCAATTCACTTTGTCATCTATCTATCATCTACCATCTACTTACCTATCACTCATCTATCTGTTATCTATCTATATCTCATATATCTATTGTCTATCATCTCTCTATCATTGCATTGTCATCTGTATGCCATCTACCTACATATCATTCATCTATTTATCTATCATCTATCATCAAGCTATCATCTATATGCTACCTACTTACATATCATACATATATCATCTAATTATATCTCATTTATCTACCTATTGTCTGTCTATC
>NW_005253178.1:0-277 GCF_000412655.1 Myotis brandtii | reverse complement strand
GCTCTATCCACTGAGCCAAACCGGTTAGGGTGCCATGCTTTCTAATAGTCCTGGGTAGGTGCTAATATGTCCATTTAATAGATGAGGAAGTCTGAGGCAGAGGGAGGTAACTGGACCAATGGCGTCAAGCTAGTAAAATGTGGAATTATGATTCCATCCCGGGGGTTCAAGTTGGTTAGATCTATCTTCTCGCATCTGTGTCTCCAGGGCTCAGCGGACGGCTTGGCACATGAGTAAGCACTCCCCATGTGTTTGCCAAGGGAGACTTTAGGAATAA
>NW_005253177.1:0-277 GCF_000412655.1 Myotis brandtii | reverse complement strand
AATTTTTGCATTGAGGCCATCCATGAGAAAATTCCCATTATCTGGGAAGATAATGCAGAACCCATGGTAAGAGTTCGAGTACAGAGATGCCCAAATATCAAGTTAAGTGCTTTAACCAATGTTTTCCAAAGGGAGTCTGCGGCGTTTAAAGTGCATGGAAATCAAGACCTAACTGGGTGGGTAAACTTTGTCAGAACACTTTTGTGAGGTTGACTACTGACTAAGTGAATGGGGAGTTGGAATGGAGAGGTGAACAATTGTTAAAAGACTATTTTTG
>NW_005253176.1:0-277 GCF_000412655.1 Myotis brandtii | reverse complement strand
TGACCTCCTGGTTCCTAGGTTGACACTCACCCACTGAACCACGGGAAGCTTGATGTGCACATATGTGCCCGGACGCGCCGGATCCTGCTTTGGGGATTAGCGACAAGTGTGGAACATGCTTTTAAGAAAGGGCCAAGCGGTGCTTTCCTGGGGGGCCATCCCGGTCCTCGCTAAGCCAGCCCCCCAGTCCTTCTTCCTGCTGTTGCCATGGTAACAGAGGGAGCTTGTTTCCTGGCTTCATCTCTGGAGTTTTCTGACTGGGTTCCAGCCCCTTCAG
>NW_005253175.1:0-277 GCF_000412655.1 Myotis brandtii | reverse complement strand
TTTTTCTTCATCTTTGGTTGAATTCACTTTCAATCAGTTCAGCTTTGGGCTTCGTGACATTCCGAAACTCTGTACATATTCTTTGTTTAAGTTTTGTATTGATGTATTTCGCGCCTTTATTTGATTTGATCCTCGTGACTTGCACGAGTGTTGCTCGTTGTTCCATTTGTTATTTCCTGGCTTTGTGAGCCACCTTTGGCCGTTTTGATACGGAATTTGAGGCGAATATAACTGTTTTGTTGTACCGACTGTCATAGTTGAGGTATGTACTATTTTT
>NW_005253174.1:0-277 GCF_000412655.1 Myotis brandtii | reverse complement strand
TCTTTCTACTCCGTTTCTACCACCTTGAAAGTGTCTCCAGCCTCTCACTGCCTAGAAAAGGAGAATCTCATCTCAGTGCCCATTTTGCTTCCTTTTTAAATATTGGTTTGCCTGAAACTGTTCAGCTTGGTGGTTACTTTTACTGTAACAAGTCCAACATTATTTTAATTCATCACTATCCAACCCACCATTTTCAATATGTTGCCCTGTAGGTTGCAGGGTTATTGTGAGGAGGAGATGATGTCCTGAAAGAAAACTACATCACCAGGGCCTGTAC
>NW_005253173.1:0-277 GCF_000412655.1 Myotis brandtii | reverse complement strand
CCCCGATCAGCCCTGATCACCTGCCAGGCCTAGGGACACTACCCATGCAGGAATTTCATGTACCGGGCCTATAGTGTACAAATAAAAATCAAGTAAACATGAAGCAACATAGATCCTAATAAACGGAAAATTTTAAAAAATACATACATACATATATAAGTAAATAGAAAATCATGACAATGTGTAAGATTTGGACCTAAATTTAACAATTGAACAGCATGTAAAACACCTATGAAGAGTCTTTATTTTAGTCAAGTAATTTCAGTGTTTGGAGGAT
>NW_005253172.1:0-277 GCF_000412655.1 Myotis brandtii | reverse complement strand
TTCACTTTGAAATTGTAGGTGCCAGACAAGCACCTGTACACAATCACACACACACGTGCACTCACACACACACACACGTGCGCACTCACACATACACACACACACGCATGCACACACACATGTGCACTCACACATACATGCGCGCTCACACACATGCGCGCTCACACACGTGCGCGCTCACACATACATGTGTGCTCACACGTGCGCGCGCACATGCGCACTCACACACACATGTGCACTCACACACATGTGCACTCACACACACACACACACACAC
>NW_005253171.1:0-277 GCF_000412655.1 Myotis brandtii | reverse complement strand
AGCTTTCAGAGCTCTTCCCCAACTGGGTAGCTATAGGCATGCTGGCCACGCCCCTTCCAGAAGTGCTTTGTGGGCCAACATGAGCCCAGAGCCCAGGACATAGTTGCTTCTTGGCCCAGGAGACACCATGAGCTCAGGGAGGGAGAGGGGGAGAACAATGCAGTGGCCAGTTGCCAGCTCCCCAATCCTGTGCTGGGGTCCACCCCCCAATTCTACCCTCCATAGCATGTGGTGGACCCGCGCTGTTACTGCCCCTGGGGCTGGACTGCTGCCCTAG
>NW_005253170.1:0-277 GCF_000412655.1 Myotis brandtii | reverse complement strand
AGACCATAGTCGGTGCCATCCAGCTGGCTTTTCCTATCAGTCAGTGCAATGGGGCTATGAAATTGTAGCACAATTAGGCGGCCAGAGAGTGTCTTCTGCTCAGTTGTGCCTCTGTTCCTACCCTCTCTCCTCATGGCCTCCCCTCATCCCCACCAAAAGCAGATGAAGCAGGTGTCTGCACACAGCGTTATTAGCGAGGAAGCCTAACACATGGAGAGAGATTTATGGGAAGCTAAGTAAAGGCATGCTCTGCTTCACCTGGGGCAGTGGTCGGCAA
>NW_005253169.1:0-277 GCF_000412655.1 Myotis brandtii | reverse complement strand
ATCTTAAGCACAAAACCAGTCAGACCAAAAACCCTTTATAGTTAAAAAGTTTTTATTAATGATAGTAAAAAAACAAACAAACGAAAAACACAACTAATATAAGATAAATAGTCATTAGGCAGAAAATTTAAGTGATAATGAGAAACTTAACCCTTCTGTGAGGCCAAAGGTCCCCCATCTCTGAGTGTTAGTTTCCAGCAAGGTCCCTCACACCCAGCAGTCCCCAGGCTCAAATCTGATACTCACTGTAGCTAAGTCCTTGGTGTCCTGCACCCTT
>NW_005253168.1:0-277 GCF_000412655.1 Myotis brandtii | reverse complement strand
AGGAAATTCATAAAGAAATTAGACTGAGGTAATAATAGTCTTTAATTTGAAGATAACAATGAATGAAACATATCCCAAGTGTAAAAAAGAAATGTTGCACGCCCTGGCCAGTGTTTCCCAAGTGGTTAGAGGTCGAGTTGAACACCAAAGGGACACTGGTTCCATTCCTGGTCAATGCCATATTCCTGGGTTTCAGGGTCGCTTCTGTCCCTTGTCGGGGAGTATACAGGAGGCAACCAGCCAATGTCTCTCTCTCACATCCATAAAGGATTTGGCC
>NW_005253167.1:0-277 GCF_000412655.1 Myotis brandtii | reverse complement strand
TTCTCGTTAAGGCGGGAGTCCGGGACGCCAGCGCCGCCTGGTTAATCCCACGCACGTGGAGCTTCGCACGTCACGCTTTATGCTACTCCTTGTCCGTGTGCTACTCCTCGCCTGTCATCCTCTCAGTTCTCCCTTCCTCCCTCGTAGCTTCCGAGCTCCTTCAAGGCTGGGCTCGCGGAGTGCGCAGTAGGCATTCCGTCAGTAACCCCTCAGCCCAGCCGAAGAGGTTAGGCCAGTGACGGCGAACCTGTGACACGCGTGTCAGAGGTGACACGCG
>NW_005253166.1:0-277 GCF_000412655.1 Myotis brandtii | reverse complement strand
ACTTTCAGTTTTGCAAGATGAAATGAGTTCTGAAGATGGATGATAGTGATGGTTGGACAGTGATATGAATGTACTTAATGTCATGAACTGTCACTTAAAAATTGTTACGATACTAAATATTATATGTATTTTACCGCAATACAAAATAATTATTATATTGATTAGTTACCTTTGTAAAAAAAATGACTATATAAATGGGAGTATATTTCCATCACTCTATTCTGTTCTACTGATCTCTTGTTTCCCTTTAAATAGCTAACTAATTCATTTTTTTACA
>NW_005253165.1:0-277 GCF_000412655.1 Myotis brandtii | reverse complement strand
TGACAAAGGCTAGGTCACACAGCCTACTGTGACGAAGCCTACTGTGATATATCCGACTGCGACACAGCAAACTGTTCACACATCCTACTGTTACATATCATATTGTGACATAGCCTACTGGTCACGCAGCCTACTAGTCACCCAGCATACTATGACCAAGTCTACTGTGATATATATTCTTCGTTGGCAATTCCTTATGCTCACACTGCCTACTGTGACTCATCCTACTTTTAACACAGTATACTGTGACATATAGTATTTTGACAGAGGTTACTGC
>NW_005253164.1:0-277 GCF_000412655.1 Myotis brandtii | reverse complement strand
ACCAGGTCTAGTAGCAATCACCAGGTCTACGTAGTGTACTTGCAGATAACCTCCAGCACAGTCTGCAGGGGCCTCTGGGCCATCGCTGGAGATGGGATGGGGGTAGGGTGCCAGGCACCCCCATGACTGGTGCAGCAGCAGGATCCCAAGCACCCAGTTTTCCAGTTGGTACCAGGTTTCACAGGTCCCTAGAGGAGCCTAGCACTCTGAACCCTTTCCCAAGTGCACCTCTCCAGGCAGAAAGAGACACGTTGGATGGATCAGAGAGTGGTGAGCA
>NW_005253163.1:0-277 GCF_000412655.1 Myotis brandtii | reverse complement strand
AAAAACGGACATTATGAAAGAGATTAAGATGAAGACATTGGGAAAAGAGAGACAAGGAGAGAGTCAGTGAGAAGAATGAAGGAGAGAAATGTGGTCATTGAGAGAAGAGAAAAAGAGGAAGAACGAGATAAAAATTTCCTGAATGTGTAATGTCTAAAATGAAATTCAAGGAAAAAAATGGGGTTGGTTCTTTGAGGAAGAGCCAGATTATGGCCTGATACTGGTTTCTTAACACTGCTGGAGCTATTTTTGGGATTAAAAATTCTAAACGTGGTGG
>NW_005253162.1:0-277 GCF_000412655.1 Myotis brandtii | reverse complement strand
GGGGGTCAGTTTTCTATTGGGGCTCACGGCCCGGGCCTGGCGGAGGAGCACCGAGGGGCTGGGGAGAGAAAGCAGCGCTCCCGTGTGCACAGCTGACTCCTCCTTGTCTCAGGCTCTGGCGGTTTCTCTACCTCTGGAGCCTGGGCGTCTAGTCTGAGCTCACAGGCCAGTGCTGAGGGCGCCCCGGGGGCCCCAGGAGTCTCAGGCCTCCTGGTCCTGGGGCTCCTGGGCTGGTCCCTCCAGCTGGAGAGGCCCAGTGGGGGACAGAAGTGGGGGG
>NW_005253161.1:0-277 GCF_000412655.1 Myotis brandtii | reverse complement strand
GCCGGCTCAGTGGGCAGCACCAAGTGGGAGCATCCTATGGGACAGATGCTTCGTCCGGTGGAGATGCGGGCAAATTAGTCCCGGATGAGAACTGCTGCTGCTGACCACTTGGCCAAGGGTCCGCACAAGGCCAAGAGCAAATCCTTTTAGAAGGGTCCCATCTGAGTTGCCAATTTGGTACCGAACTCAAGGGGTTCACCACTTGGGGTCTCTATTACAAACATGAGAGGGCCCGACTGGGTGGCTCAGCAGTTGAGCATCAACCCAGGAACCAAGA
>NW_005253160.1:0-277 GCF_000412655.1 Myotis brandtii | reverse complement strand
ATAAAAAATATATATATAATTCAAAATTTCACCAGCGTTAAGATTTTGGTGTTTCTCCTTTCCATGTATCTACATGCACTCTCCTTTTCACCTCTTCAGAACCAATAACACAATAACAACAACAATCCCAACATAGTTTTGTGTTTAATTAGTGCTTTCTATAGGTACTGTGTTCTGGGGAAAAATTGTACTGTATTATGTCAATAAACTTTTGCCTTCTGCAAAGAAAAGGCCTATTCTAGTACATTTGTGTGTGTGTGTGTGTGTGTGTGTGTGT
>NW_005253159.1:0-277 GCF_000412655.1 Myotis brandtii | reverse complement strand
CTTGCATTATAAAATGACATTTTCCTGATGATGCAGGTCAGACCTGAGCTCACACCTGTGGTTTCTGAATTCTTAAAAAGCCTTGTAGTCCGCATGCACTAGCATGAGTGTACAGTGGAGAGGATCTACTTTAGGGTGTTTGTAGGTAACATGCCTGAGGTCAGCCCTGTGCAAGCCCTGAGCCTCATTAGTGCCTCTTCCACACCAGGACGGGGACTACACACTGGCTGCTGGTAAAGAAGAAAGAAAAGGTTATTTTCATTGTGTTCTTTCCTTC
>NW_005253158.1:0-277 GCF_000412655.1 Myotis brandtii | reverse complement strand
TCTGTGGCTGTTTTCATGCTGCAACTGCAGAGCCCAGGAGGTGCAACAGAGACTGAATGACCAGAAAGCCTAACATAGTTCCTATCTTTCCCTTTGCAGGAAAAGATGGCCAATGCAATCCTTGATCTAGCTTCAAGTTCACTGACTCTGTCTCCATTACGTTACTAATCCTCTCCAGTGAATTTTTAAATTTTATCTTTTTCAGCTATGAAATTCCATTTCTTTTTTTAATAGCTTCTATTTTTTTTTTTTTTTACTGAAAACTCCATTTCCATTT
>NW_005253157.1:0-277 GCF_000412655.1 Myotis brandtii | reverse complement strand
GTCTTATAAAAGTAATGCACATTATTGCAAAAGTATAAATAGTAAATTAACACCAGGACAATTCCACTGTTGTCAAGTCTACTTTATTGGTTGTTAACAGTGAATTGTGTTCCCCACCCCAACAATTACATGTTGACGTCCTGACCCTCTGCATCTAGAAATGTGACTGTACTCAGAGCCATTGCAGGTTCACTTCCAGACCACCTTAAAGAGCAAATATCACAGTGAAGGGAGTCGCCTTTGTGCTGGTGAAGAGTCTTGTTTTCTTTTTCTTTTT
>NW_005253156.1:0-277 GCF_000412655.1 Myotis brandtii | reverse complement strand
TTTTTTCTTCCTTTATTCTGTAGGAGAGTTCTTTCAGATTCATAACCATTAGATGCTTCCAATTTGATGTTCTTGATATCTGTGCCTTAAACACTCTAGCTTCTCTCCTGCCTTAAGCTCCATCCATGTACTCTTTCTTTAGATACCTGGTTGTCTCAAACCAGGATTCTGTCAAGTGTTTTTAGACTTAGGGGCCATTTTTGTTCTTCAGGTGACTTTATATCTCTCTTGCCTTTCTTGGGTTGATGTCAGAGTTTACTTTAGATGGCAATTAAGT
>NW_005253155.1:0-277 GCF_000412655.1 Myotis brandtii | reverse complement strand
CAAGTCTTACACTTGCTGTTCTGTCACCTACCACTTGCTTCCCTCTGATATCTATTCAGGTTGGTGGCAGAAAGGGCAGAAAGGAAGAAAGAAGTGCAAATACACTGTTGTCATAATTTCTGAATAGATAGTAATTAGACACTATCTAAACAAATAGAAGATAGAGTATATTTCATAATAAAGGTAAAACAAAAACAAAAATGCAGCCCTAGCTGGTTTGGCTCAGCAGATAGAGCATTAGCCTGAGGACTGAAGGATCCTGGGTTCAATTCCGGTC
>NW_005253154.1:0-277 GCF_000412655.1 Myotis brandtii | reverse complement strand
TCACTTTTAAAATCAAAGTTCTCTGGAGGAATTCAACAGTTGAAACAAAAAAGAATCATGGGAGTTAGACTGACAGGCTATTGTTTGGCAGGTTTTTAAGGCTGAGTTTCTCCCCTTTCCCTAATCTTTGGGAGAAGAAACTCTACCTTTTCCTTAGAACTGGGGTAAAATATAGCCGGCTGGTGTGTGAGTGGTTTCTTTGCAAGGAATTGAACCTCATAGAGCAGTGGTTTTCATCCCTGTTCATCTTATGGCACACATAAACTAATTACTAAAA
>NW_005253153.1:0-277 GCF_000412655.1 Myotis brandtii | reverse complement strand
CCAGTCCTGACCACAGCAGTGGGGAGAGGGCCTCTTGCAGGATACCCACCAGCAAAAAGTGGGGAAGCTAGCACCAGACTAACTTTCACAGAGTTAAAGAAAACAATTCAGAGGTTGAAATGAAGCCAAACAAAATAAAACAAGAACTGTACAGGAAAGAAAATGTAGTCACTATGCACTACCTGGCTCAAGAATGAAACAGCTGTGTACTCATCTAGTCATCATATTGATTAAGAATTAATTACTTAGCCCTAACCGGTTTGGCTCAGTGGATAGA
>NW_005253152.1:0-277 GCF_000412655.1 Myotis brandtii | reverse complement strand
AATTAATTAATTAATTAAAGTGTTGATATATACTGTCATCTGTCCAAGGATAAGACCACCATTCAAACTTTGGAACAAAAACCAAAGCTGCAAAGCTTGATTTATTACTCACCTCGATTAGGCACAGTCTCACTGAATTAAGCAAACTGCTGATATTACATAGCATTTTAAGAAATGGGGTTGGGAGGAGAGGATTGTGTTACAGAGGCAATAGTGGATTTACATCAGACTTAAAAGGTGACCTATCTATAATAATAAAAGCGTAATATGCAAATCG
>NW_005253151.1:0-277 GCF_000412655.1 Myotis brandtii | reverse complement strand
TTAACATTTAACATTTTCTGTCAGGATTCAAAGTTCACCTTTTCAAGATTTTACACTTAATTTTCATGCAGATACCATATGTGAGTGTTACAAAATTTCAGTACTTTGATATTTAAGTAGATGTCTAAAGTAACCTTGAGGTCACTTTGAATTTCATCTTTTATCCCTTGTTACATATATCTACTTCAGTTATCCTCTGACTCTATCACATGTTTCAAAAAACCCTGTGATATAATCAGTCATGGGCTGTTTTTATTTCTATTATCATTATCTGTCA
>NW_005253150.1:0-277 GCF_000412655.1 Myotis brandtii | reverse complement strand
GATTATTTTCCCAAAAACATTATTAAAATTTGAATTTTATCTTTTCGCGCCAGAACATGCATCACAGCCTTGGAATTCGGATTTCCCGCTTGCTCTCTGATTGGTCAGTTGCTCTTTAACTGCATCATTTTATTCTAGAATTCCCAAGGTCATGTAAAACTCTATATATACCGGACCGTGATCCGTAGTTGGTACCTTTGGTTTGAGACCAAATATACGCTCTGCTAAAGGTCGTCTTCCTGTTGTCTTGGGTGCGTTCTCGGGTTGTTCTTACGTC
>NW_005253149.1:0-277 GCF_000412655.1 Myotis brandtii | reverse complement strand
TATCGTCAACCAGAACAGGGAGGAGAGAGAAGATGGTTACCACTTTTGCATTTATAAATTGCAAGTATAGACTAACTCCACTCTATATTGCCCTTCTGAGAAGTTCAAGAGTAGTGCATGAGATTCCCATGGCTCCTGTATGTATCACCATGCTATTAGGCCTGAGCATCTAAAAGATAACTACTCCAACTAGCCCAGGGCATGCCTACAATGGTGATACGAGAGATGTCTAACATACAGTAGCCAGCCTCCAAGATGGGCCCTGACTATCCCTGCC
>NW_005253148.1:0-277 GCF_000412655.1 Myotis brandtii | reverse complement strand
TCGGTGGCTGAAGGGGAGCATCACCCTGCGTCTGGACGCCATCTGGAGCAGGAGGGAGGCGACAGGGAGACAGGAGTCAGACTAGAAACAAACAGGACAGGCATTTACCAGGATTCCTCGTGGGGGCAGCGGGGGTGTGGGTGTGTGGTGGGGGGAGGCAGGAGCAAATCAAGTGGGCTCAGCAGGGCCTGCTGAATTCCCGAGGGGGTGGTGGCCACAGTGATGAAAAGCAGCCATGGGGGAGAGGCACCAGGCCGATGGGGGAGAGGCACCAGGC
>NW_005253147.1:0-277 GCF_000412655.1 Myotis brandtii | reverse complement strand
CCTGGGCAGCTAAATTATGTAGGTTTTAATAGGCAGCTTATGTTACATGCAGTTGCTCTCTATAAAGCATGAGTTTTGTACATGTAATTAACTTAAAAAGAATATATCATGGAAGAAAACACATAATATTGAGTATAACAATTAGAACAGAATCCATAATCAAGACATAATTCTTCTCATTTCTCTGTATTTGTTTATTTTGTTTGAATAAGATTAAGTGACATAATCAGGGCCCATAACCCTACTCAATTTTATTTTGCAGTAAGACTTAAACCAC
>NW_005253146.1:0-277 GCF_000412655.1 Myotis brandtii | reverse complement strand
GTGTGTGTGTGTGTGTGTGTGTGTGTGTGTTATAATCCATGCACATTTCAGTATGTATACGTAAAGCCACATGCACATAGCAATGGCTCCAGCATTTCTACACAGGAGGGGTTATGGGACTCTAATGTGATTGGATGTGAGTAAACTGCATAAAGCTACATTTGCCTGGCACTTTCCATCAGTAAGAGTACATCAATTTGAGCACCAAA
The DNA here is from genome assembly GCF_000412655.1 of Myotis brandtii. Classification (NCBI taxonomy): domain Eukaryota; kingdom Metazoa; phylum Chordata; class Mammalia; order Chiroptera; family Vespertilionidae; genus Myotis; species Myotis brandtii. The sequence continues at coordinate 68 of NW_005253146.1, read as the reverse complement.
AGAAATAAGTACAGTGCCCAGCCAGCATGGCTCAGCAGTTGAGCATTGACCTATGAGGAGGACACGGT
>NW_005253145.1:0-277 GCF_000412655.1 Myotis brandtii | reverse complement strand
AATCAAGCTGCTGCATTACGTTCAGATGGGGCTGGGGCCCCCTGGGGTGCACCCCTGTTTCACGGATAGGAAAGGGGACCCGTGGATCACGGGCCACCCTGTTCCAGGGATGGCTGGCAGCTGGTTGCCCTAAAGAGACCCGGGCAGTTTGCTTAGGAGCAGCGGAGTTCGGCCTTGATCAGAAGGTTCTCTCCAGCAGCGACACTGGGCGGCCCTGGCTCCTGCTACGCCACAGTCTCCGTCTTGCTTTGATGTTATCGGACGTGTCGGGGAGGGC
>NW_005253144.1:0-277 GCF_000412655.1 Myotis brandtii | reverse complement strand
AAGATTCCAGAGTTCATTCAATGGAAACCAAAAAGTGGTATAGGTGTCACTATGTATCCAGAAGTGATTGTAAAGTAACTCAATAATTAGTTATCTTCCCTTGAAGATGGCATTTATTTCTTACCCAGAAGGTAATATTTTAGTCTAGGGATTCTGTGATATATTCTTTTTGTATTCTCATCAGCATTTAGCATAATACCTTGCAACCCATTATCCAATAAATTTGTTGCTTGATAGCTAGATTAATAATCTTCCTGACATGCAGTTCTGATTATAA
>NW_005253143.1:0-277 GCF_000412655.1 Myotis brandtii | reverse complement strand
TGCCTCCTCCTTCCCCGGGAGGAAGGTTTCAGCGCTCGGCTGCAGAGGTGGAACAAGCCCGAGGGTGGAGGCTGGGACCGGGGCCCGCTGGGTGGATGGGAATCGACAGGCGTGGGTTCCGGGCTCCGGGGCCACAGTTAGAAAACATGGGGCGTCTCGGGGTAAAGGCTGAGGGACTGCAGGGCCAGGGTTCTGAGCGATTTGCGTGGATAATGATCCAGAGTCAGTCTGAGGCCAGACGAGGCAGGGCACCCACGGGTGTGCCCCCCACCCCTGC
>NW_005253142.1:0-277 GCF_000412655.1 Myotis brandtii | reverse complement strand
ACTGGTGCACGAATTCGTGCACCAGGCCTCTAGTGAAGCAATAAGGATAAAAGGCCTCAGTTCCCTGTGAGGCCAAAGAATTGTCACCATGGGAATGCTCCAGATGAGTACAGGTGTGATAAGAAAAGAGGATCTTTGAAGGAATAATTTTGCTTGTGATACAGTTTTTGGTGAAGAACTCTGTTAGGTATAACACTTCTCAGAATTCCTGTGAATTCTGTTCTATGCTGTGATAGGGCTACACAGGGGTAACTTCCATTTTACTTTGTCTTAGACA
>NW_005253141.1:0-277 GCF_000412655.1 Myotis brandtii | reverse complement strand
AGGACCACGAAACCAGCTGCAGTAGCTTCCCCTCCCCAGGGGGTTGACCCACCACCAGGTGTCCACCACCCAAAACTTATATAAACCAGGTCTTGCTCTGCCATTCTTCACCCCTGCACTGAGGTGCCAGCATAAAGTATTCAATGCCTGGAATGGAAAACAAAACAACAAGAACAAAAGCTCCTACCCAAATTCTAAAGCTTCCTGTACCTTAGAAGGGGTCAAAAATGGCGGAGCCATTTCAAAGGAAATAGACTTAGAAAAGAGGTGCTGGACA
>NW_005253140.1:0-277 GCF_000412655.1 Myotis brandtii | reverse complement strand
TGGCTAATTAGGCATTATGCCTGACTCAGTGCATGGCAGCCTGAAACACATAAGTTTCTTTGAAAGAGCAAATTGAGACAATGATAATTCTACCTATTTAATACTCTGCAGTGGCCTCTGACCAAGGAAGGAGACAAGGAAAAGAGATTGCTCTAAACTTTACCACTTTTCTATGATGCAATTCTATGACTAACTCTTAATAGACTACTTCATTGGGTTTCATGCTAAACATTTTAATACACTAGAGGCCTGGTGCACAAATTTGTGCATCAGTGGG
>NW_005253139.1:0-277 GCF_000412655.1 Myotis brandtii | reverse complement strand
CGGGTTAATTTCCAAAATGCATAAAGAACTCATATGACTTAACAAGAGGAAGAGATATTATTTATTTTTCTCTGTCTATCATCTTGCATAACTACACACAGTAAGCCATTATCCTTTTTAAAAGAATATACCTCCTGATTTTTTTTTACTATTGTCATTTATCCCTTCCACATGCAAGCATGACTTCTGTATGATGAGGTTCCAGGTCACATAATGTATTACAATAAAATATAGACTTTGTGGACACATATAATTACCTGACTTGCCAATGATATGA
>NW_005253138.1:0-277 GCF_000412655.1 Myotis brandtii | reverse complement strand
TGCCACTTTTGCTAGTATTCTTTAGAATCCTCTTCATTCTTTTACATTAGTCTATGCTTTTAGCACTTCATTTCATACAATTTGTTAGTTATTAGGAATCTACTTTTTCTAGTTGATCTAGGGCTTATAATATCCATTTTTGGGCAATCAAATGGTAGTTGAATATTAATGAAAATAGGAGTTTTGCAAAGCTTTTGAACTTTGATATTTACTAAGTGACCTGCGTAAATTAGCTTCCTCTTATTTCACTTAAATTCAGAGCCACTCTAGGTAACTA
>NW_005253137.1:0-277 GCF_000412655.1 Myotis brandtii | reverse complement strand
GCCAGTGGTCCTACCCGGCCCGGCCCCGCAGCATCGTTAAGGACCTGGCGGAGCTGATAGAGGTGATCCTCACCCTCTTGGTGGGTTACGGGCTGCTCTACCTGGTCATGATGGGGTGGACGCAGTTGGACCTTGCCTTCAGCTCCAGGGACGATGAGGACCCCCTCTTGATAAAGAGAACCTGGGGAGGGAGGGGACAGACAGCTGCAGAAAGCCCAAATGGTGTTTAAAATAGATTGATTTATGTTGTTGCGATCATTAGGGCTTTCGCTCTGTT
>NW_005253136.1:0-277 GCF_000412655.1 Myotis brandtii | reverse complement strand
CCCTAACCCAGGACGAAGGCCGGGGAAGGTCAGGCTGCGGGTGGTAACGGCCGTGACGAATATTTAAAGAATGAAACAGACCCGTGCGGCTTGTCCTGATGGGTTTCCTCGGACGTGGCTTCCCCGCGCTGAGCGGTGCACAAACGCAGCCCTGATTTCTGCTGACTTGCTGGCCGCCGAGTCTCCTTCTTCCTTCTCTGCTCTCTTCAGTCACTTTCACGGCGCCTTCCAGAACCGAAGGTGACGGCACCAGAGCGTTCCCGCCTCCGAGGGCCCG
>NW_005253135.1:0-277 GCF_000412655.1 Myotis brandtii | reverse complement strand
CTTCCCAAACTGATCTTTCTAGTAACTGCTGAGCATTCTCCAACTGGCCCAGAAGGTGATAAACTTGAGGACCCTATACACATCATGACCAACTTGATCACAGCAACCCCAGAAAGGCTTTCCACAGGCTGATAGCCAACAATCAAACCACCACCAAACTAGAGGCTTTTCTGCTCTTGCCCCTAAATTAGTGGAAAAATACTATCAGTTCCCTTGACTTTAATGTCAGTCTTTTCCTCGAGGCAGGGCGGTCAATCAGAAAACAATGAGGAGTTAA
>NW_005253134.1:0-277 GCF_000412655.1 Myotis brandtii | reverse complement strand
CATGGGTCGATGCTCAACCACCGAGCCACGCCAGCTGAGCTGATGCAGAGCTTTATATCTGGGACATTGAGTGATGTGGTAATGTCCTCAATGATATTGTTACAACTAATTCAATAGGGCTTTTCTAAAGCTGTGTCTTATAGCATGAAACCTATAGGCATGTCCCATAGTGCAACCATTGAAAGCAATTTTATGAGAGACCAAAAATATATGATTTAAGACGGAAACTTTCTAAAATTTTAGCTAAATTATAGCATACATCTAGTAAATCCAGAGT
>NW_005253133.1:0-277 GCF_000412655.1 Myotis brandtii | reverse complement strand
TTCATGCTGTGTTGAGGACAGCAAAGGTAGAGCCAGGCCACGAATGGGCTTCTTGGATGGCTATAATAATTTAATGATTCTTCAAATTGCTGTTGTTTAAATATTTCTTCAATATTTACTTTGAGGGGTTACTGAATAAGATGCGAGGGAAGGATAAAGAAGGAGAACCAGTTGTGGCAATACCCAGCTTTGGAGAATAATCACTAGAAAGTCAGTGTTGGCCTAAAACTTGTATTCCCCTCTTCTAAACACACACACACACACACACACACACACA
>NW_005253132.1:0-277 GCF_000412655.1 Myotis brandtii | reverse complement strand
AGACACAATACTGAGGAGCACGGTTCACATGGCTGGGGTGGGAGGCTCCCAGCTCCAGCTTCTCCCAGGGTGGTGGTCCTGAAGCCCTGTCTTAGGAACTCATCATGGTGGCCTCTCCTATTCAGGATTCCTGTGTGAATGTGTGAATGACTGTCTCTCTCCATGACTGACCAAAAGGTTCTGGTTCATCATGACAACACCCCCACCTGTCCCCCAAATTGTGCCTGACACAAGACTCACTAGGTAAATAGTGGTTGAATTGATCAAGTTGCTGCTT
>NW_005253131.1:0-277 GCF_000412655.1 Myotis brandtii | reverse complement strand
TTTGTAGAAATATTTATTTGGTATTTTTCTAAAAATACGTGTTTGTTCTATATAGGGTTTTTTTATACTCACATGTATTTTTCATGGTTGTCTTTTATTTCTTAGTAATATATTTGTTATCTATCACACAAAAAATTTAGCAACTTTAAACAACACACGTTTATTTAATTTCTAATTTCTGTGCATCGGAAATCCAGGCACAAGATCACTGGGTTCCCTGCTTTAGAGACTCAATAAGGTTGCATCAAACTATCAGTCAGGCTGTATCTATATCTCA
>NW_005253130.1:0-277 GCF_000412655.1 Myotis brandtii | reverse complement strand
ACGTGGACGTGGCCGCATCTGCATGGCATGCTGACTGCGGGTGCTAATACACAGCCATCACAGTAACAAGGGCTATCATCTATTATGTGCATCATCTCACTGGGTCCTCACAACAACCCGGGTGGAAAATGAGGTGTGGAGGCGAGAAGTGGACAAACCAGAGACAGTATTTCAACCTAAGTCTGTTGGACTCCGGAGCCCATGCTGGTTCATCCATTCAACAGATATTTATGAAGTGCCTACTGTGGATGAAAGGGGCCACATGCTGACCTGACAA
>NW_005253129.1:0-277 GCF_000412655.1 Myotis brandtii | reverse complement strand
TTTTAATTATCAAGAGCATTTGGTCAATATTGATTTATAGAAAACATATAGATACATGTTTAGTTTTTTTTCCAATATATTTTTATAGAGAGGGAAAGGGAGAGGGAGAGAGAGAGAGAGAAATATAGATGTGAGTGAAACATCAATCAATTACCTCCTACATGCTCCCTATTGGGAATCAAGCCCACAACTCTGGCATGTGCTCTGACCAGGATTCTAATAGGCAACCTTTTGGTGCACAGGACAATATCCAACCAACTGAGCCACACCAGCCAGG
>NW_005253128.1:0-277 GCF_000412655.1 Myotis brandtii | reverse complement strand
ATTTCTTGAGGTACTCTTCTCTGCAGAGTAAGACGTTTCTTCTTCTTTTTTCTTAGTTCAGTGTTATGAGCTACATTGTGCCCGATCACATTCAAAATTCATATGTGTGGCCCTAAGCTCCCATATCTCAGAACATGACTGGGATAGGGCTGTTCAAGAAGTAGTAAAGTTAAAATGAGGCTGTTAGGATGGGCCTTAATCTGATCTGACAGGTATCTATGTAAAAAGGGAATTCGGACACACAAAGAGACACCATGGATACATGTGCACAGAGAAA
>NW_005253127.1:0-277 GCF_000412655.1 Myotis brandtii | reverse complement strand
AAACATCTGACAAGGGGTTAATATCTAAAATTTATTTAAAAACATTTAAAACTCAACATTAGAACTCAAATGATCAAATTTAAAAATGGGCAAAGGACCTGAGTAGGCATTTCTCCAAAGAGGACATATAGATGTCCAATAGACAATGAAAATATTCTCAGTGTCAGTAATCATCAGAGAAAGTTGGCGAGGCTGTGGAAAAATAGAGAACCCTCACGCATCGTTGGTGGAAATGCACACTGGTGCAGCCACTGTGGACAGCAGTATAGAGTTACCT
>NW_005253126.1:0-277 GCF_000412655.1 Myotis brandtii | reverse complement strand
TGGCACTCTGATTCCTGCTGCCCAAGTGCCAGACACCGGGTGAGTATAAATGACCCTTTCATGTTCCGACCCAACACACGTCTGAACCTGGAGTCACAAACCCAAATGTCTGCAGGAGCCAGGAGATCACAACTGCATGAAGTGGCCGGAGCTCTACACCAAGGAGTGGTGGGGACTGTGGCAAACTGGAGAGCGCCTCGCTATCTCCCCGCTGCCCCGCTCAGCACCAGGGGCTGTGACGGGGTAAAAATGTGGACCCAGTGTTGTTCCGTATTTT
>NW_005253125.1:0-277 GCF_000412655.1 Myotis brandtii | reverse complement strand
CAACCTCTTTCCTTTAGCATCATACGCCCTCCACACACCCTCCCACCAGTGCACAACTAGCACTTACTTCCTTTTCATTCCAAACATTTGCTAAGTAGAGAAATGTTCAAAATATCCATCATCTGACCAGCAAAAGAAAGATGATAGGATTAGAAAACACACCCATATAAGAAGAAAATAGTCATATTTCCTAATTTTAAAAAATTGATTTATTTCCAAACTGCATAAAATTACATTACTCAAAATTATAAAGCAATCATCTAAGGCATGGGATAAG
>NW_005253124.1:0-277 GCF_000412655.1 Myotis brandtii | reverse complement strand
TTAGTGAATTCTATCTCCCCATTAAATTCCATATAAAATCCAGGGATTCACAGAGACCTCAAAACCTTGCACGAGAAAGATACAACAGAAGGCAGCACTGTAGCTATAAAAGATGAGCAGCTCTACATGTAATAGGAACCATGCTTTCTCCAGAGTTCACCCCTTCCCACCACCTCAGCACAAAATTTACTCACTGGCCACGTTAACTGAGTCTAGGTTGCAACCATTTCCCACCTGGATGACAGCATGGGCGAATTAACTAGCCCTCCTGCCTCCC
>NW_005253123.1:0-277 GCF_000412655.1 Myotis brandtii | reverse complement strand
TCTTAAAAAAATGTTGATAATATTGTTAAAGAAGTCTGTCTGTAAGGGAAAATTTTATCCTTAATAATAGCAAAGCTGTTTACGTGTATAAATCCACATCGAACTCTTGAAAGTATGTAATAGAGTTTAAAAACTGGGTGATATTTTGGTGGAAAAGAGGATGCCAGAAAATGATAGAAGCTCGTCTTAATTGTTGTAATTTTAGTTCTTTAATTACAGTTTTCTTGTAAGCACAGCAGGCCACACTACAATGACATGCCAGGTCGGGCCATTTTGG
>NW_005253122.1:0-277 GCF_000412655.1 Myotis brandtii | reverse complement strand
AAAGAAACCATAGGCAGCAAAATCTCAAACATCTCACATAGCGGTATTTTCACTGATACATCACACAGGACAAGGGAAACAAAGGAAAAAAAATGGGACTACATCCAACTAAAACGCTTCTGCACAGCAAAAAAAACCATCAATAAAATGAAAAGGGAACCTACTGTATAAAAAAACATGTTCGCCAATGATACATCTGATAAGTATTTAATTTCCAAAATATACAAAGAACACATATACCTTAACACCAGGAAGACAAACAATCCAATTAAAAAAT
>NW_005253121.1:0-277 GCF_000412655.1 Myotis brandtii | reverse complement strand
ACTTCAGGCCCCGGTGGGGGGCTTGCTTCCCAGCTGGAGGGGGATTAGTGTGCTTCCCCCGCAGGATCTTACTGTCCAGCAGTCCCAGGGGCCCAAGCCCTAGACCAGCGTGTCCGCAGGTCCTTTCCGAGGCGGTGGGGCCAGGTCCGAGGGAGGCCTCCCTCCCGGCGTGTAGGTGGCTGTCTTCTCCTGACGCCTCTTCTGTCCAGGCTGGTCTCTGTGCCCCCATCTTCCCTGATGCCAAGGAGGCCAGTCTAGGACCCACCCTGCTGCTCTG
>NW_005253120.1:0-277 GCF_000412655.1 Myotis brandtii | reverse complement strand
AAATTTTGAAATTGAACTTCATGTTAATAAACATTGATTTTATAATTCAAAGTGAGTATACATTTGGGGGGCACCCTGTATATCAGAATTACATTAAATGAAAGAGAACTAAACATGCCAATTAAAAGGCAAAAGATGGTCAAAGTAAGCAAACGGCTGGCATGGGAATGGGTAACAGGAGAGGGTGAGTGACACTTGTCTGCATTTACCTTTTTTGTGTAATTCCGATTCTGGGAACTATGTTGATGTTTCCTATATATCCATCCAAATTAACAGT
>NW_005253119.1:0-277 GCF_000412655.1 Myotis brandtii | reverse complement strand
AGGACAGGACTAAGGACGGGCGGAGCAGGTCGTGATGGGAGAGGAGAGGCAGGGCTTGGGGTTCCCGGGCCAATAAGCTCGAGGCTTCGATCTGCAGCGGAAGCCGGGCTCTCCAGACCGGAAGTGCAGCTGCTGGGCTCGAGAGGAGGTGTCACTCACCATGACATTTCTCTCCACCTCGCCACAGCGGGCAGTCCTTTATCTTTTATCTTTGGGGGGGTTAGGGGGAGGGAGAGGGGCACTTTTTATTTTCAAACTTACAAAAACCTTTCAAGCA
>NW_005253118.1:0-277 GCF_000412655.1 Myotis brandtii | reverse complement strand
CTCGAAACAAAGCCGCCCTCCCTTCGCTCCCCAAGGCGAGGAACAGAGAGGGGGCCGTCCTCACGGACAGCGACCTCAGCTCCACCCGCCAGCGTGGGGCCGGCTCCGCTGTGGGACCCCCGAGGCCTCTGCTCACGGCCCACTTCCCGCAGACACACACCAGACCAGGCGCCCGGCGGATCCTGGGGAACGTTGTCAGACAAGGAAGGAACTAGTAAGAAAGTAAAAAGTCAAAGACATGGAGGTTTCCATCAGGAACTGGAAGAGCTAAATGAAG
>NW_005253117.1:0-277 GCF_000412655.1 Myotis brandtii | reverse complement strand
AACATCACTGTGAAATACCGCCTTATACAGCGACATAACAAGCTACATAAAGCATTTAGAATGCAGACGGGGACTTCACCTACGAGATCAGTAGACTCAGAAGAACAGATACCACAACACACACACGCTACGCCTCTGGTAAAGTAACCACACGTACATATAAACATGTAACTACACACATGCTCGTATGGACCACGAACACAGACACCACCGTCACGAAGTCGGTAAGACAATCACCGCTCAGATCTCCAGCTCTGGCCACGAGGACACCAGGCTC
>NW_005253116.1:0-277 GCF_000412655.1 Myotis brandtii | reverse complement strand
ACTATGTTTCTGCCCCTTGTAAATAAGGTGTTTTATTAATATACCTAAGTCAAATAGTGGCAGTAATAAGTAGTTTGTAACAGTGGCAGAGAAATGTGGTAATTAGGCAGATGTTTTAAAAGAAAAGATTTATGCATACCAAAAAGCACATGAAGTAAGAATATATTTTTATTAGACCATTTCAAAATTTAGATAGGATTATATGATTTTAAGATTGTAGAGGTTAAATGCAAAGAGAGGATTTTAATAGCAGCAAGAGAAAAGCAGTTAGTTACCT
>NW_005253115.1:0-277 GCF_000412655.1 Myotis brandtii | reverse complement strand
ATTATCTATTGGAGAGTTCAATACTGCCAAATTTTTTTCAATAAAATAAGCTGCATTCATTTTGAGAAAGTTTTCTCCCTCACAAAAACTCCCTCATGCTTTCTTTTTCAGTTGTATAACATAATTTTGTAAGTTAGAAATTACAGAAATCAAGCTCAAATTAGATTAATCAAATATAATAATTATTCTTAAGATTAATAAAAAGGATTAGAACACAACTAGAAGTGAAAAGAACCAAGCGGTTAATGCTACCAGTACCCTTACTTTATGTTCTCAA
>NW_005253114.1:0-277 GCF_000412655.1 Myotis brandtii | reverse complement strand
TGTGTCTAATGGAGAGGAATCAGTCACACTGCACTGGCAGGAAGGCCTGCTGTCAACACTTTGGAAATAAGAAGGGTGGTCTTCAGGATCCCATTATCCACCAGGCAGAGCATGCACAGGAGACATAACACAGGCCGAGGACACAGCAAACCCCCACAAATCACCGTGCCCAGCAGCAGGCGGCCCGGGACCCACTCACATCCCCCAGGTTTGTCTGCTCCATAAACCCCTGGGGCACCCGCACCCAACACAGTTCCTTAGCAAGCCCCACTGTGTT
>NW_005253113.1:0-277 GCF_000412655.1 Myotis brandtii | reverse complement strand
AATATTTAATTTCTAAATCTAGCTAAAAACTTTTTTTTTTGATAATTTGCTTTTAAACAATTTCTACTGTTTGCTTCAGGGAAACAATAATAATTTCTAGTTACATTAAAAAGGAGTAATTTCACCTTGGTCGGTTGGCTTATTTGGGCTTATTTGGGCTCAGTCACCCTGGGTATTGAAAGGTTTGATTCCCAGTAAGGGCACAGGCATGGGTTGCAGCTCAATCCCTGAACCCCAGTAGGGGAGTGTGGGAGGCAGTGGATCAATGTTTTGCTCT
>NW_005253112.1:0-277 GCF_000412655.1 Myotis brandtii | reverse complement strand
TTTGTAGCAGCTAAGTGCCCATCCCCTCTTCCTTTGGGACCAGCACCCCCAAATTCCTTTCCAGAAACAATCCTCCCCTCCCACGTTCAGTCTCGGCAGGACTATTTGATCACGAGGCCCTAATCTCCACCGAGCCAGGACTGGTCACATGGCCGAAGCCCCATCAATTCGATCCCCTCTCTCCCAGGACACGGAATTCCGTCCTGCAAGATCCTTAAAAGCCGGCTGGACTCACCCATCCTGGTGGGATCCCGCGGGGGGGGGGGGGGGGGGGGGG
>NW_005253111.1:0-277 GCF_000412655.1 Myotis brandtii | reverse complement strand
GCATCATTGCTCCCAGCCATAGAAACCATGCTAAAATGTTGGCCTACCATAAAATCATATTTTCAAAGTGTGGGACAAGAATAATATCCTTTTTGATTTGGAAATATATCGAGGATGAGAATGGAGAAAAGGACTACAGTAAGATAGAAGTTTATATGCTGTTTGCCAGCACTGTTTGATGGTCTTTGAAGAGGCCATAAAGAGCCTGTAAAAAGAATAACCTGACTGCACCTGAGCTGTTTGATATAAGATTGTTCCCGAATTAAAAAAAAAAAAA
>NW_005253110.1:0-277 GCF_000412655.1 Myotis brandtii | reverse complement strand
CCAAATATAATATATTTGGGGATAATTTTCAAGTGATATACATAAAAATTAATGTGTGATACAGTCAATTAAAACTTGATCTCATTCATGTAACACAAAGTAGCTCTATAGTGACAGCTAAACCATTGTAGAATACAATGCTCTGATAGGCCCAGGGAAGATTTATAAGGGACAGAAAATAGATTGTTATAACCACTGATACTTTAGTAGCTGATGATAAAGTAGCTAGAGATAGACTAGAATTAATTCAGAGACAGTTGCCTTTCCTTGGGTACCA
>NW_005253109.1:0-277 GCF_000412655.1 Myotis brandtii | reverse complement strand
CAGCCCTTGCTGGGGGCGGATGGACAGGGTGGTGACACCCCTAACAGAAGCCCAAGTGTGAGCGGGTGACGGTGGTGGCAGAGGAGCGCAATTTGAGAGGCTTTCGGGGTCATGAATGAGCGAGCTGATGGATGTGGGAGGAGCCTGCAAGGACTGGCGAGGCCCCCAAAAAACTGAGAGGAGGAAGGCTTGAGTCACTCACCGCTCACACACAGGGAGTGCCAGCCGCCCGCGGCCACCTCGGCCATGCGCAGGCCCTGCAGCGCCTCCAGCAGCT
>NW_005253108.1:0-277 GCF_000412655.1 Myotis brandtii | reverse complement strand
GTGGCATTAGGAAGGTTGAGAACCACTGCTAAGGGACGCACAGGGGTACTGGCTAGTGGGACAGAAGCTTGGGCTCCAGGCAAGGACGAGGGGGTGTGGCAGAGCCACAGAGCATCAAATTCTGTAAGCGTAGTGTGTCCTTGGTGCCTTGTGCAATCTCCACCTTGGGGCCGGATATTGATCCATTGTGATCAAAAGCAGTTGTACCGGTTTCTATTTTAAAGGAGGTAACTTATGAAGGGCATTGACCCTGTGCCTCTGTGGTGAGCAAGCTGAC
>NW_005253107.1:0-277 GCF_000412655.1 Myotis brandtii | reverse complement strand
TGTGGCAATGGACAATGTGCTTACCTGCAAACCAGAGATAACTATTTCCTACAGTTGTGGTGAAGAGTAATAAAGAAACAAATGAAACACTTAGTAGAAAACTTGGTAATTGGTAATCATTCAGTCATGTGATGCCTACTTGTTCACTAGTGTTGTTATTGTCATGATCCTCCTCATTATTAATTAGGTAAAGTGCTAAATAGGGACACTATTTTTTCAAGTTTATTATCACACTAGTTGCCTGGTGCATGGAATTTGTGCACATTAAAAGGGGATT
>NW_005253106.1:0-277 GCF_000412655.1 Myotis brandtii | reverse complement strand
ATCTCCCGGCTCTGGTGGCCCTTGGGCTTCCCCGAGCTGTCCTGGGTGTCCGGCGGGTCGGAGGCGGCGGCCAGCACCTCCTCGTAATGCTGCGCGCAGGTCCCGGCACTGCCTTCCGAGGCGACTGGAGCGGACGGAAAGGGGAGAAAGACACCCCGAATTATTATCCCAGGGAATTGCTGCTGTGCTTACTTGTGGGTGACTCCGCTGCAAGGCACAGGTGGCCCGCTTGTTAGTCGACATTCTCAGTTCAATCACGTCTTCCCGGCAACATTTA
>NW_005253105.1:0-277 GCF_000412655.1 Myotis brandtii | reverse complement strand
TAAAATAAGAAATATAGTGGTGAAGAGTCTAGACATCAAGATGTGAGGATTACTTGCTGAGGTTCCTAGTGAGTGCTGGCCGATAACAAACACCTCAGAAGTAGGGAGGAAACAGGCTGACATTAGTCAACAGTCAAAGCAAGGCTAGTGACATCTTGGGGAAAATAAAATAGCAAATAATCTCTCTATATAAAAGCCTAAGCGACCGAATGACCAAACGACCGAATGACCAGTAGACTGGTCGCTATGACACACACTGACCACCAGGGGAAGACGC
>NW_005253104.1:0-277 GCF_000412655.1 Myotis brandtii | reverse complement strand
CCTTCCTTCCCCCAGCTGCCAGCACTGGCTTCCCTCCTGCACCAGGGACCCGGGCTGCCAGCATCAGCTTCCTGGGCTTTCCTCCTCCGGCTGCTGGTAGGCACCAGGACCTGCGCTGTCTTCCCCTGGGCCACACGCAAGCACCCGGGACACGGACTGACTTCCCCCGGGCTGCCTGCAGGCACCCGGGACCCTATCTGGCTTCCCTCTGGACCTGGCTTCCTCAGGAAGAACTTCCAAAATGATGTCTGGAAGATGTCTGGTCTAATTAGCATAT
>NW_005253103.1:0-277 GCF_000412655.1 Myotis brandtii | reverse complement strand
CAGGACACACAGGACACTTCCCACCACCACATCTGTAAGGCAGCTCAACCCTACAGCCCAGGAAATCAAACACCGAGGAGACTGTGTGTGCGTGTACACAAGGGGCAGGGTGACGGGAGGAGAGAACACAAGGGTGTGCGTCCATGGACGCTGGCATGGTGAGGGGCATTGGAAAGATGTGTACAAAAAAACAAAAAAAAAGGTCAAGTTGCCATCCGCTACAAAAGGGAATCTTGGTTGAAAAGTCATCAATGATGTTTTCCTGAATCCCTGAACT
>NW_005253102.1:0-277 GCF_000412655.1 Myotis brandtii | reverse complement strand
TAAAAGTCTGTCCTAAGTATTTAACAGCCTCAAATAAACACTTTTAAAGAAATTACAAAACTGATGAAAAATATGTAATGCTTATTGGTAGTTTTCCAGCAATTTAACCCTATAAAGGGGATTCTTTAAAATGGCCACTTTCCTTTGTTTACAGTTTATAAAAGGATTAGTGAGGTGGGGGATGGAGTAGTAGAAAAAATCCTGGGATAGTCACAAGTGGCTGCCTTGAATAGGCAACCATTTCTGTGGGTTCCCCCCACCCGCCCCCCCACAAACC
>NW_005253101.1:0-277 GCF_000412655.1 Myotis brandtii | reverse complement strand
CAGAGAAGGTATCAATGAAAACCAGCAAGTATTTATATCCTCCTTGTCCTTCTGGTATTTTGGTGAAGTCCATTTCCCAGTGTTCTTCAAGGTTCTGTCCTTGGAATCGCTGCCCCGGCGCAGCCACATAGGGGGCCCTTGGTTTACCCGGGCACATATTTGGCACCTTCTAGCCATATCTTGGGATATTTTCTGGAGCTCTGGGATGTAAAATTTTTTTCCAGTAGTTCTGATAGCTTTGTTCCCCCCAGGTGGGTGCTCTGGTGGGTCTGGGAAG
>NW_005253100.1:0-277 GCF_000412655.1 Myotis brandtii | reverse complement strand
AAATAACATAGTGCTACCTCTGAAGGATTAAAAGAGACTAAAAATATGAAGTACATTTAGAACTGAGAAAATGTCAAATACATGTTAACTGGTAATAGTAATTGGAAATAACTCAAAACACAAATATGTATTTTATTACCAGGTGGCACAGTTTTGTTTTGTTTTCATTAAAAATGAACAAAGGCCCTAGCTGGTTTGGCTCAGTGGAAAGAGCGTCAGTCTGTGGACTGAAGGGTCCCAGGTCCAGTTCAGGTCAAGGGCACATGCTTGGGTTGTG
>NW_005253099.1:0-277 GCF_000412655.1 Myotis brandtii | reverse complement strand
TTGAGATTTTGGTGGCATTTCTCGGGAAATCGGGACCAACCCTTAGCTGTTCCCAGAATCAGGGTTGGGAATCCCAGAGTGTAAGGAGTGGGGTCATGGTGGCATTTGGGGAGCAAGCTTCCGGCGGACACTTGGAGATAGAATTCCGGGCTCGGATTCTAACTCTGAGTGGGGCAGGGAGATGTCAAACACCCTTGGGAGCCCCTGATTCTATAAATCTTGGGGGTTTTTTCCTCCTCCTCCTACTTAGAACCAGAAGTGGATATTAGGCTTGGGG
>NW_005253098.1:0-277 GCF_000412655.1 Myotis brandtii | reverse complement strand
AGCAGTGTCTTTGGATTCCTGATGCCCTTCTCGCGCATGCTCATCCCCACTTGGTGCTGACACAGCCCTAGTCGCAGTGCAGATGGTATAACAGGGAGGACAAGCCTATTGGCTGCCAGGGTTTCCAGGATCCCCTTGCCCCCACTGAAGCCTGTCCCTGGTGGCCCCACCCTACCTATTCAGCATTGATCTGGGCTCCTCCTCAGCTTTCCCTGTCTGATATTCAAATTTAAAATCCTGTTTAGAATCAAAAATTTCTTCCCCAAACCTCATCTTC
>NW_005253097.1:0-277 GCF_000412655.1 Myotis brandtii | reverse complement strand
AGTTAGGTTCAGGGCCTCAGGTCTGGTAGGATTAACTTTCAGTATCCCAGGCTTAGCAACAGTGGAGGGCCATGGAAGGGACCAGCAGAGAAACTGATAAATTACTGGAACCCTGAAATAGAGCTGTCTTCTGAGGACTGACAGGAGTATGAGATTAGCGAGAGATGCATCCAGAATTCTGCAACCCAGTAGGGCTGCAGTCTAGGGGGAAAATACTCCATCATTCTCCTACTTCCCTCCGGTCTTAAGCAAGAGGATAAGAGAGTCCCTTTAGCAT
>NW_005253096.1:0-277 GCF_000412655.1 Myotis brandtii | reverse complement strand
AAACCACAGCAGGACGAGGTGAGGGGGTCTAATGCTGGGAGGAGGTCCCACCAGGGAGGGGGATGGGGAAGGGATGTTCAAACTGGGGAGGCGCACAGACTTATCCAGCTGCACGCCAGAAAGGAATCTGTTGCTCACATCCTCCATGCGTGTAAGTGTCCTCGGTGCCTGTCTGAGAAAGCAGCACCTGCACAGCAGCCCTCCCGCCATTTGTGAGAGAAAGGCACTCCTCATCCATCCCATTTTTAAAAATATGTTTTTATTGATTTCAGAGAGG
>NW_005253095.1:0-277 GCF_000412655.1 Myotis brandtii | reverse complement strand
AGAGTTTTATTTCTTCCTTCCAAATCTGTGTACCTGTTTTTCCTTTTCTTGTCTTATTCCATTAGCTAGGAATTCCAGTTCTATGTTGAAAAGCAGTGGGAAGAGGGGACATTCTTGTGTTGTTCCTGATCTTACAGGAAATCTTTCCATTTCTCACCATAAGTATGATGCTAGCTGCAGGCTTTTTGTATATGTTCTTTATCAAGGTAAGGAAGTTTCCCTTTATTCTCAATTTACTGAGAGGTGTGTTGTTGTGTGTGTGTGTGTGTGTGTGTGT
>NW_005253094.1:0-277 GCF_000412655.1 Myotis brandtii | reverse complement strand
CCTTCTTGGGAAGAATCTTCCAGCAGACACTAAGCCTATTAAACACTGAAATGAGTTATGGAAGAAGGTTCTGACTCTCCCTCCCTGGAGGTCTGTGAAAGCAGGATGGATTCTCCTCTGTCTGGGATGATTATGTGGGATACTGTGAATAGGCCAGGGGATAGACCAGCTCATCATTAACAAATAATATTTATTAAACTCCTGGGAATTCATGATACTCTGCTGCATTCCATAGGTATTCAAAGATACTCTAGCCCAGCCGGCGTGGCTCAGTGGT
>NW_005253093.1:0-277 GCF_000412655.1 Myotis brandtii | reverse complement strand
ATTAAAACTCTTAGAATTCAAAATGATAGAACCTGGATTTGTATAGGATTGAATATGAAACGCTAGGAATACATGTAAATAGAGCCTTAATATCTTTGGGGTAGTGTTCAAACTGAAAACTCACGTTGAAACAGCTGTGAAATGATGAGTATACTGATGAGGAGGGCTGGTGCAGGGGCGGGAGATTATGCTGGGGCCAGGCCCTACCGGGCTCTTGGAGAAACTTGAGGGCTGGGTGCACAGGAGGCTGTGGCCTGGGGTGGCCAGACCTGAAGGG
>NW_005253092.1:0-277 GCF_000412655.1 Myotis brandtii | reverse complement strand
ATTTTTCTACTCAGCTGATACTCTTTTCTGCAGCCCTATAACAATGGCATCTAAATCTCTTCCTGTCTCACATCTGCCCTCTGTCCCATGTAGCTTCTGTTCTGTAGTTTGGAATGTTATTAATGCAATAACTGACATTAGAATTTGGCAATATTGTGCTTTATATGTATGAAGTAGGTAGACCACTACTCGTGTTTTCATGCTGGATTCTATAGTTTTAAATATTAATATTTATGGGTTATAATAAATTGGCTTGTGTGTCCTTTATAACTAGAAT
>NW_005253091.1:0-277 GCF_000412655.1 Myotis brandtii | reverse complement strand
TATCACAGATATGACTATAGACTTTTAACTTTTTTTTTCTTTCAGAGAGAAAGGCAGGGAGAGAGAGAGATAGTGAATTATTGATCGGTTGCCTCCTGTAAGCACCCCGACCAGGAATGAAACCCGAAACTTGGGCACCTACCCTAACTGGGAATCAAACCCTTGACCTTTCAGGGTATGGACTACGCTCCAACCAACTGAGCCACACCAGCCATGGCCACTTTTAACTTTTTAAAATTAAATCCTACTATGTAAATTTTATACAATAAAACTGTCA
>NW_005253090.1:0-277 GCF_000412655.1 Myotis brandtii | reverse complement strand
GGGAACAGAGAGAGGGGCTGTGGGACAGGAAAGGAAGGAAGTGCAGTGGATTGAGGTGTGGAGGTGGGATGGGAGACTGGAGAGAATGGGAAATGTGGAACTAGAACTTTAAAAAGGGTAGGTGGCCTGACTGGTGTAGCTCATTGGTTGAGCATCAACACATGAACCATGGTTGAATTCCTGATGAGGGCACATGCCTGGTTTGTGAACGCAGTCCCCAGTAGAGGGCATACCGGAGGTAGATGATCAATGATTCTCTCTCATCATTGATTTTTCT
>NW_005253089.1:0-277 GCF_000412655.1 Myotis brandtii | reverse complement strand
GGAGTAAGGGATACAGGGGGTGGCTAAGAGCCCCGCTCTGGACTCAGCGGTCCTGGGTCCGAGTATGGGTCCAGGGTCAAGGTGCCGTGACTGACAAAAGACAAGTCCTTTTACTTCCCTGGTAAAAGTGTAAACCTGAGATAGGAAATGACACCCTCGCAGGATTCTTGTAAGAACTAAAGGAGAAGAGGTTTCTAACGAGCTTGGTATAGTACCTGGCACATGCTAAGTGTCAACAAATGTGGTGGGTTCTGCTGTTACATCAGTAACTGAAGCC
>NW_005253088.1:0-277 GCF_000412655.1 Myotis brandtii | reverse complement strand
CCTGTGGCGATACAACTCAGTGAAGACCACAGAACACACCTCAGGGGGCTCAGGGCTGGATGGACCTTCAGAGCTTCCCTGTATTGGGGAGCGTGGGAAGACATTTATTTCATTTCCACAGTATTCCATGAGAGTTCTGTCATGTCACTTCATTTAGAGTTGGCATAGCATCCGGGAATACTTGGACCTTCAACTTCCTTTGAATAGCTTTGGATTTTGGGTTATGATCAAGCCCCAAACATCCCACACACCTTTCTTTCCTTCAGGTTCCAGGTAA
>NW_005253087.1:0-277 GCF_000412655.1 Myotis brandtii | reverse complement strand
AAGAAAACATAAAATTCTCATGGGAAGCAATTCCTGGCATTTTGTTCTGACAGATATTTCTCATTTAAGAAACAAAACAAAATAATATATATCTCCAAATGTGAAATGATGGGCATAACCTCAATGATTTTTAAAACATATACAATTATGGGTTTCATAAAGTTATTTTAAATTGTATTTAATCATGAGAGGTGAGACATTATGTCAAAGCCCAATAAAAATAGTGAATAACTTCTATGGAGGAGAATCTATTTGTAAATATTTAGGTTTCTAATAG
>NW_005253086.1:0-277 GCF_000412655.1 Myotis brandtii | reverse complement strand
GAATTTCATGCACCAGGCCTCTAGTATTGACCATATTCCCCTATCTTGATATTCATTCATGTATTCTTTATTTTTGTTTGCTTGTTAGATATCATTATCAAAACTGGGCATGCAGGCCCCCGCTCTATATTAATTCAACAACATTTGAGTGCCTCTTATAGGCTAGGTATTTTTCTTGAAAATCTATATTCTATATAAATAAAAAGCTAATATGCTAAGTGTCCTTCCCTCTGTCCAAGGGGTCACTGTGACATGCACTGACCACCAGGGGGCAGAC
>NW_005253085.1:0-277 GCF_000412655.1 Myotis brandtii | reverse complement strand
CCTCATCCAGCTCGGTCTAAGAAATAGTTGCCACAGAGTCCCCAGGAGATATGCCTCCCAGGATCATGATGGGATTCCCAGCCAAGAAGTTTGTCTCTGGCTTTACACTCACACACCCATCACTGCCTGAGCTCTCTCCACCAAATTTGACTTTTAGAGCTGAAAGTGATCCAAGAAGACATTCAGTCCAACCTCCAGCCAACGGTAAGCTCCCAGCTCCGCTTAAACATGTCCGGGACCAGGCAGGTGCTCATTGTAGGCAAAGCTCCATCATTGC
>NW_005253084.1:0-277 GCF_000412655.1 Myotis brandtii | reverse complement strand
CACAATGAGTACAAGAATCTATATATATAAAGAGGTAGTATGCTAATTGGTCCTAACAGTGTCCCAGTCACAACTGTTCAACAGGCTTCGCGCACACAGGAGCTGGGGGACGGGGGCTGTGACTTGCATCACCAGGACGTGAGCCTGCCGCTGGGGGCGGCCCCCCTGTCGGAGGCACACATAGGCCCGCGGTGCCACCCAGCCCGGAGGGTGTCGTCAGGACGGGGGTGGGGCCTCAGGGGAGAGCTCTCAGCACTCCTGTGCCAGGGTCTGAAGG
>NW_005253083.1:0-277 GCF_000412655.1 Myotis brandtii | reverse complement strand
ACAAGACTACTGTTGACTTCTGGTCAAAATGGTGGCACAGGTAAGTGTAGTACTCAAATCCTCCCTCAACCACATAAAAATTACAAGTAAACTACAGTACGACCATTGTTCAGAATGACCTAAATCTGGCTGAATGAAAGTCCTACAACTTGGGATTTAGAGAAGCCACTGGTAGGTGGGGCAGAGATGCAGAAATGGCTGGTCTCACACCCACCTCAAGAGGCACATGTCAGCTCCAGATCCCCTGAGGAGCAAGGGGTCTCAGCCCCACACCAGG
>NW_005253082.1:0-277 GCF_000412655.1 Myotis brandtii | reverse complement strand
CACCAGGAGGCTGGACTCACTCAAAGCCACTGTGAAGACTCCCACCACACGGACCCACATGAGGCACATGGTCTGATTCTAAGCTTAACAAAAGGCACTGGAAGGTTTTAGGCCAGTGAATGAGAATATTGGAATTTCCTGTCATTTCAAACCCTTAAAGGTACAAACTTGAAAATGAGGTTAAATGAGCAATGACTTCACATGCTGTACCCCAGGCTTGTTTTGATTGGTGTTCCTTGATGTGTCCCACTCATTCTTGTCATCTTCCACCTCTATG
>NW_005253081.1:0-277 GCF_000412655.1 Myotis brandtii | reverse complement strand
ACTGGCCACCCTCTGCCTGCAGGGAAATACTCACTTTAAAACGCACCCAGAGTATGTCTTATTCACTTCAAAAGATCTGAACATTTAATTCCATCAGCCTTGAATATAGTTGTAGATCGTCTCAGAAATGGCTGGAAGAACTCAGATACTATAAATAGAATTCAAAGCATGGTGGCAAGTTTTATGTTTTTCCTTTTTTAAAATACCTGTCAAATACAAAATAGATGTTTTCTGCAAAGGAGGTTGACTTAAATTTTTTAACTTTGCAAAAAAAAAA
>NW_005253080.1:0-277 GCF_000412655.1 Myotis brandtii | reverse complement strand
TTCTCAAGAATTGAATAATCAAATTGTTTCTCTAAATCGATGTTCAAGACACATACCCTTCACTGATAATGCTTCTTATAGAAGATAACCTAAAGCAGAACCTGTATTTGTATTATATCACTTGCCTTATGACTTGGATAGTCTACAAATTTATCTTCTTTCACATTCACAGCATTTAAAGGTGCTACTTCTTCCAAGTGTGTAAGAAGACACACCACACACTATGGGTAAATTGTTTTCTTATTACAGTCATTCAAGGGATTTGTCTTTTTTTTTT
>NW_005253079.1:0-277 GCF_000412655.1 Myotis brandtii | reverse complement strand
GCTTCTCCATTGCCAACATTAATGGTAGCCTCCCTATAGTCCACCCACATCCTTTCTTTCTTGCTGGAATGCACTGACTTTGTTCAGATATGCATCTGTCCTCCTTGTAACATGTCCTTCAGGGAAATGGACACTACACAGGGCATGAGTCCTGACTGATTTGAGACAATCATGGTGATCTCATTCACTTAACCAATAATTAATTCAGGAATTGGTCATGGTGGCCATAAAGCTATAAGAGAAAGGATGGCTATAATTTTTAAAAGGGGAAATAAAC
>NW_005253078.1:0-277 GCF_000412655.1 Myotis brandtii | reverse complement strand
TTTTCATGTCTTGGCCAATGCTACAATGAACTATATAGGAGCATATAGATTTTCAAATAAATGTTTCCAAAATTTTGGGGTAGACACCCAGAAGATTAGTTGCTGGATCTTAGGGAAACTGTATTCTTAGTTTTGTGAGGAGCCACCATACTGTTTTCCATAGGGGCTGTACCATTTTACATTCCCACCAGCAATTGAATGAGGGTTTCATTTTCTTCGCAATAACCTCTCCAACACCTTTTATTAGTTGTCTTGTTGATAATAGTCATTCTAACAG
>NW_005253077.1:0-277 GCF_000412655.1 Myotis brandtii | reverse complement strand
AAAAAAAAAAATGAGTGTTTTGAGTGGCAACCCTCCAAAAATGCATTAATTTTATACCAGCATTTCATTTGCAAAACTAGAGAAAATGTAATTCCACTTCTTTCCAAGATTGATGATTTACCCAAGAAAACAGTATTGAGGTCCAAGTTTATGCTTCTTCAATGAGAAGATAATTACAAGTGTTTGCGGAGCAGATTCATTCTCCTTCAGCACAAACAAAAGTCTGAGTCCCTAGGAGCCCTTGCCTTCGGCACAAAGAGGCCTGGGCAGCGCTGCC
>NW_005253076.1:0-277 GCF_000412655.1 Myotis brandtii | reverse complement strand
ATAGATAATGTATTATCAAATTGTACAATTGAAACCTGTATCATTTTATTACCAATGCCACCCCAATAAATTCAATGACATTTTTAAAATTGGTTGAGGCATTTGATGGTAGTCGCTAGTGAAAATAGTCAATGTATCCAGGACAGTTACTAGATAAATTTCTGTTCTTTATAAAGACTGATTATATCATTCTCTAGGGTATATTTGACTTTTTTAATTACTAGAGATTCCCCTCTACTGCTAATTTTTAAATAAAATGTATAGTTTGGATTAATTT
>NW_005253075.1:0-277 GCF_000412655.1 Myotis brandtii | reverse complement strand
TCCTATTTTGCCTTTAAATCTTTAGGTATTTCTTTCACGGATAAAAATTCTAAGTAGAAAACTAGTATTTCCCAAGTTTGACTGCATTATTAATATGTAATTTTTAAAGTTTGAGTTTTACTATCCTTTAAAGCATAAATATTACTTTTAGATATATCTTCTGCTATTTTTTATTAATTAAAATTTTAGCATATCAAAGGCAAAAACACTTGTACAGAAAGTGTAAGATAAAAGTTATTCTTTGGTTTCCATATTACTTTAAAAATCAGCAATGTTA
>NW_005253074.1:0-277 GCF_000412655.1 Myotis brandtii | reverse complement strand
TTCCTTATTCGTGTTTTCCAGTTTCTTTACACTAGTAATGATGCTTTAGTAAATAGCTCTGTTCCTATGATATTACATATTGGTTGCTTAGTTTGCATAAGATAGAAGTTCATGGAGTATGATTCCTGGGTCAGAGAGCAATATGCATCTTTTGATTTAATAGATCATCTGATACTATTCCAAAATATCTGTACCTATTTGCATTTGCATCCATGATGTATTAGAACCCAACAACTCTAAGTATTTTCACACCACAATTTTAAAAATTATGAGAAGT
>NW_005253073.1:0-277 GCF_000412655.1 Myotis brandtii | reverse complement strand
GGGGAGTGGGGTACCTTTTATAGAGAAAGGTCCCGCCCCAGTTCCTGATTGGCCCATGTTTATGCAAATGAGGAATCCAAATCACAGAGTTCTGATTGGTCCAAATAGCACTGATTAGTCAGAATCACACCTTCTGATTGGTTGTTATGGGGCAGCTCTGATTGGTCAGTGTGTATGCAAATGAGGATATAGCCCATTGGTCAAAAGAAATACCAGGGCCCAGCCCCTACGGCTCAGTGGTTGAGCATCACCTAGGAACCAGGCGGTCAGGGTTCGA
>NW_005253072.1:0-277 GCF_000412655.1 Myotis brandtii | reverse complement strand
GTACCTATGCTAATGGTTCTCAAGCCCACGGAGAAAATAAAGGATTTAGCATCAGGGAAACCGGCAGTTATGCATAGCTCAGGGGCAGCCCACAGTGAGCTACCCGTACAGATGGCATGTAATTAATGTTTGTGAAGAAAAACATCAAGCTCTCTTCCTCCTATACTATCAGGCAAGAAGGATATAGACACAATACAGGGTGGAGCAAAAGTAGGTTCACAGTTGTATATACACAAAACAAGAGTTTATTCTTGTATTATCATTTATTAATTATTGT
>NW_005253071.1:0-277 GCF_000412655.1 Myotis brandtii | reverse complement strand
GGGGGGCACTGAGGTCCTGACCGTGGGTCCCTGGCAGAGACACCCTGGTCTTTAGGAGATGGCGAGGGGGGGAGGCGAGGGGGGAGGGAAGGGGGAGCAGGCTGGGCAGGGAGGCCCTCTCGCTGGGGTGGGCTTTGTGCTCCTCACTACCCAGGAGAGGACAGGCCCCTGCACCCACAGCTGAGGGGCAGGGGGGTTCACCTTGCTCCCTGGAAGCCTCATGCCGGGTGTTTGCTGGGAGTCTGGGGTCTGGGCTCCCCAGGGCTCCTGTGCCTGG
>NW_005253070.1:0-277 GCF_000412655.1 Myotis brandtii | reverse complement strand
TTCTATTCTATTCTATTCTATTCTATTCTATTCATCTCATGCTTCTTATTTTATTTTCCCCATCACCAGTTATCCCCTCTGTGCCCTCATCCATCCCCCCGTACCTCCAATCACCACACTGTTGTCCATGTCCATGCGTTCTCTCTTATTTTTTTATTTTTTTCTCAATCCCTCCACCCCCATAATACTCCTCACTGGAGCTATCTGCCTGCTGTCTATGAGTCGGTCTCTATTTTGCTTGTTTGTTCATTAAATTCCATATATGAGTGAAATCATA
>NW_005253069.1:0-277 GCF_000412655.1 Myotis brandtii | reverse complement strand
GGGGAGGGGTCCAGTTTGGGGACAGAGGGAGGGAGGAGCAGTGACGGCTGCCCCCTGCGTGACCTCTGATGCCGCAGGGATAATGGGTCACAGAGAGGGGGGGGGCGTCAATAAGGGGCTGGGAGGGGAGGTTTGTTAATTGTTCAGGTCCGTGAGGAGGCCCGGGCGGTAAAGTGTGAAGGGCCTGCAGCAATGGGGGTTGCTGATGAATGTGAGCCGCGGTCCCCCAGGGCCGCAGTGACAATGATGGGATTAGGGAAGAACCTGCTGAAGACAC
>NW_005253068.1:0-277 GCF_000412655.1 Myotis brandtii | reverse complement strand
CAACAATGGGCATCCACTCAATGTCATAGGCTCGTCTCCCCTTCTCACGTAGAGGGGAGAGCTGGCTCCAGTTGGTGGTCTTCCAGTTTCCTCAGGGAGAGCAAACATGAGCTCTTGCTTTATGACTGGGGAGAATGTAGCTATTTGGTTCTGGAGATGGGAATAGAAAACTAGTGTTCTCAAAAACTTGGCCTTCAGATGTCTTGTTTGGCTAGACTCCCCAGTTCTCCAGAATAGCCTTGATTCTCCACTATCCTATACACAGCCAGCTCACTCA
>NW_005253067.1:0-277 GCF_000412655.1 Myotis brandtii | reverse complement strand
AAAAAATAAATATTTAGGTAATTAACAATTAATTATTTAAATTATATTTATAATTTTATGTAAATATTTACATAATGTATGAATTTTATTATTAAAAACTACATATAAACTTATAAATAAAATATAAATATAAAAATTAAAATGACAAATGGAATAATTTAAAGGTAAAGCAAGGTTATTATGCATAGAAGAGCGATTTGGAACCTTTAATGATTTAATAACCTAAGGATTACATTCCATTTATTTCATTGGAAGTGATTCAAGAAGGAAATATTCT
>NW_005253066.1:0-277 GCF_000412655.1 Myotis brandtii | reverse complement strand
ACACATATGTAATACCTTAATGAATAAAGAAAAAAAAGAAAAGAAACTTTAATGAATAAAAAAATCACCTTGCAGCACTGAAATGAGTGAAAAGTCATCAATATTTGTTATTAAAAAGTTACAGATTTCTTTTTGTAAAAGCTCTGAAATAGAAGAAAGTCTAATGCAGAATTCAATTATCGATTAAATGGCATAATGGGACAAGGAGCAAGAAAGTCACAAAGACCCTAAATCACTGTTTTTTTGTTAATCCTCATAGGAGGATATTTTTTCCATT
>NW_005253065.1:0-277 GCF_000412655.1 Myotis brandtii | reverse complement strand
AAGGGGAGGGGGGCGGGGAAGGGGGCCGAGCGTGAGCGGGTGCCACGGTCCAGGATGGGCCCTGGCGGGAGGAGCCAAGGGGAGGAGGGGACCAGGCCTGCAGGGTCCGCACAGACAGGGGGCTCTCAGAGCAAGGAGTCGAGAGCCTTGTCCTCAGCACAGGGGTCGGGTAGAAGCACCAAGGGTCGAGGTGCCCACGCAGAGGGGCCGCCCGGTAAGTGACCGTCTGCCTTGGGTTCGTTGCAGGGCGCCCCCGGGAAGCCCGGAGCAGCAGGAC
>NW_005253064.1:0-277 GCF_000412655.1 Myotis brandtii | reverse complement strand
GTGCCAGAGTTGGGTTGTGGACTTCAGGCTCAGGAAGAAGAGATGTTTGGAAGGAGTGGGAGCATGAAGAAGCGAAAACAGACAACAGTAAAGATGCTTGAAGGTTTTATTTAAGTATGTCTTTGATATATTGAAAGATGAGCATTTTTATGACAAAAGTTTCAAGAAGAAAGTTTTCTTTCCAGTTCCACCACTGTGGCTACCAGCCCAATCCTTATTTTAATGCAGAGATGCTGTGATTGGAATAATTTACATGTACAAATTATATCATAGAAAA
>NW_005253063.1:0-277 GCF_000412655.1 Myotis brandtii | reverse complement strand
CCGCATCGGCCGCACGTGTGAGCACACGCCGCCCAACCCCTTAGCAACCAGCCCTTCAGCACGAGTCACGGTGCCGACCGCGGGCGGATGGTGAGACGATAACCGAGAACAGCGGGTGGGCCTGTGCGCAGCAGAGTCCGGCCGTGGGAGGCCGCGCCACGCCAGGGCTGGGACTGACCCTTTTCTCCCAGGACCCGACCAAGGTAGCCCTGGGACACAAGGCCCACGAGGGGCCCCTGTGAAGCCTTGACTGCCCTCCCCCCCCCCCCCCCCCCCC
>NW_005253062.1:0-277 GCF_000412655.1 Myotis brandtii | reverse complement strand
GAGAGAGAGAGAGAGAGAGAGAGAGAGAAGCACTTTGTGTAACTAACACAACCTGTATGCTTGGAGGATTCTCCCAAGCATGTTGACCTATTCTGCTTTCAGTAGGCACTGTGACTGCCACAGGAAAATCTCAAGTTCCATAGCTTTAAATCCCACCTATTTTATCTCTAGCCCTAATCTCTACCCCAAAGTGCTGAGATGAACATACAACTTCCCAATAGACATGTCAAACCAACATGACCAAGACTGAGCGCCAATCTCCAGCATAACTGCTCCT
>NW_005253061.1:0-277 GCF_000412655.1 Myotis brandtii | reverse complement strand
AGGGTTTCTTTTTTAATAATAGTGATTATCTTCAGGAAGTGGGATTGAGAGGGAACCTTTATTTCTCTGTTTTGGTTGAATATTTTATATATCAAAATAACAAAGCTGATTCCAGTTTCAGAAATAAAATGTTTCCAGAATAATATACAATGATGTAAAAAGAAAGATATATATTGCTAAGTTTAAAAATATGATACGAATCAATGTTATAGTAGGGTATTTTAAAAATGGGGTTAATTTTATTGAAAATTACCTGGAAAGTTGTACACCAAGATGT
>NW_005253060.1:0-277 GCF_000412655.1 Myotis brandtii | reverse complement strand
TGACTCAGTTACGTCGCGCACAGACGGGGCAGTGACCACGCGCGACCGCCAGGCACACCCCTCACAGCTGCGTGGGGGTGGCTGCGCTGCCTCACCCTCCGTCCCCTCAGACGCTGCGACGCCCACAGCAGGGAGCACCCAGCACTCAGATCCGGTGACACACGAGCCTGCTCCACTCCTCGGAGCCACGGCTGCTCCCAGGATGGGGTCAGGGAATCAGAGGGGAGCCCAGAACATTCTGTCCCGTGAGAGAGGACGGGCGCACACGGGACCCGCG
>NW_005253059.1:0-277 GCF_000412655.1 Myotis brandtii | reverse complement strand
GTGAGAGTTAAATGAGGTCATATGTTGAGAACTTCCTCCTGCCTGGCATACTGTGAGTGCCCAGGAAAGCTTCCTCTAACTAACAGAGAGTCACTGAGTGTCCAAAGTGTGGCAGGTATGCAACAGCTTCTACCTTCCACATGGCCTTCTTTACCTGTGCTCTTTCAGAGACAGTTCCTAGAAGCTACTGGTTCTGAGAAAGTCACATCTTACCAACTCTTGATGATTCTCTAGATACATTGGTTCTCACCGGGACAAGAGTGCATTTCAGGACCAC
>NW_005253058.1:0-277 GCF_000412655.1 Myotis brandtii | reverse complement strand
TTTGACTCTATGCCCTGAGCGACTTCCTACCTAGTGTGTTTACCAATTGCCTGAGGCTAGGAGCTCTCCCATTGCTAATTATGCAAAATTACACTCCGGCATTGCCCGGAGGGTTGTCCCAAGGAGTGAGGATTTAAACAGCACTTACAGGATTTCGGCTACATCAGGTAAATATGATAGAACCTTTCTCAAACATGGTGAAGGGGAGCTGCACAAGTTACCTTGAAATAACTAGCTGATTAAACCGAGTCCCTGAAGGTGACTAAGTCCCACCCTT
>NW_005253057.1:0-277 GCF_000412655.1 Myotis brandtii | reverse complement strand
GAGAACTTAACGTTTTCAAAGAATTTTCCCTCAGTCCTCCTTGCTGCTCCTTCCTTTCCATCATTAACCTTCAGGCCAATTCCAGATGGGAAACAGGTGTGGTAGTTCTTGATTTTTTTTTTTTTTAAGAATTTTGTGGTATAAATAAAATTGTTTCTCCAGAGGTTTCTCCTTAAATGACAGCAAGAAGGGTGGTGGGGTGGCCAGAAAAATCACACTGGAAAGAAGGAGGGCACTGTTTATCTTTTGTAGGTGCCTCAGGGTATCAGTTTGTCCT
>NW_005253056.1:0-277 GCF_000412655.1 Myotis brandtii | reverse complement strand
GGGGCCATTCATACCCCCAGCCCCCAGCCCCCCAGCAGCTGTCAGTGGAGAACCAGAGGCGGCTGCCAAGGGGGGGGCCTGTTTTCAGTACCAAGAAAAGGGCAAGGGCTCTGGAGATGTTTATAAGGTGAAAACCGGAAAGAAAAAGAAAAACACAACCTGAATCTATGGAGAAGTGATGACCCCCAAACGATACAGGAACCACGCTAGGAAATTCCAGGGGGCCCACAGGCCTGCGCCCCCAGAGTCCCAGCGGCTACTCGGGGGGCCCCTGGAG
>NW_005253055.1:0-277 GCF_000412655.1 Myotis brandtii | reverse complement strand
CTGCTGTGTCTCTTTGCAGCTCAGGAGGGCCACACTGCAGGGTGCAGCAGGTGAGGGGACAGGGTATCTTGGCTCAGAAACCAAGGATGCATGGACAGGGGCTACACCAGGTGATGGAGGAGGGGACAGCTGTTAGATAGCTTCGCAGGGGCAGAGGTCACGGTGCCCACTCACCCCCATTGCCCTGTAGACAATGATTCCCCTCCTGGAGTCTTGCCAGCTTCTGCACAACACTGACCTCACTTCTACAGCACCAACCTGCTGGGCTGTTGTCCAT
>NW_005253054.1:0-277 GCF_000412655.1 Myotis brandtii | reverse complement strand
AAAAAAAAAGAAAAACAAAGTTGGCCATGTATCAATTATCACTGAAGCAGAATAATAAGAGTGCACTGTACTATTCTCTTTACTTTTTTTTATGTTTAAAGTTTTCCATGATTAAAGTTTTTAAATAAAAAATATGCGAATTATGAAATTGAACCAGGCTTTATACGAATACAAATATACAAGGTTTTCTAAAATAAAATGTTATAGATCAATATGTACATGGATCCATCCTGTGAACCAGGAGGTTGCAGTTCAATTCCTGATCAGGGCACATGCC
>NW_005253053.1:0-277 GCF_000412655.1 Myotis brandtii | reverse complement strand
GCCTGACCCTCCCTTCCTCACACACACTGGCTCTCACGCCAAGATGGGACTCCTTCACTCAACCAACCAACACTCAACCATAAACAAGGATGCTGCGGAAAAAAATGTCACAAACGCTGACTTGCAAGGGCCCCTACCCAAGCCTGCGTCACCCAAACACCTTTCACCTCCGGCACTGTCCTTGCTCCTTCACGGCCCATCCAAAAACGCCCTTGCCCTCCTGCACCATGGGACTGGAACCCCTGCAAAACACGACAGTCTTTCACAACCCCTAGTC
>NW_005253052.1:0-277 GCF_000412655.1 Myotis brandtii | reverse complement strand
AGAGAAGGCAAGTCACCTAAGCCGTATAGCTGGTTAGGAGCAAGACACACCTGGAACTCTGGTGTTTAGACCCATCCCCACCAGTCCAGTACTTTTCCTCACCTCACTATAGCATTTTCTCTTTGGCATGAAACTGAGGCAGAATATTTTCTCTAGAATAAAAATCCTCTCCACCCAAGATGAATGATTCACCTCACATTCTCCTGATGTGAATTCTGGTGTTGTACTTGTTTGAACCATATGAAATTGCCAGTATTTGATCAGTTTTGAACCTACA
>NW_005253051.1:0-277 GCF_000412655.1 Myotis brandtii | reverse complement strand
TGTTAGAGGGTGGGTGTCACAGCTGGACTCAAACCCTCATTTTATGATTGTGAATCTAAAGTAGAGGACAGGGCTGGACAGCCAGTGGGCAGGGGGAATCTGTGGTGAGGAGAGAATTTATCAGAAGGAGGGTCAATCCATGGGGAATGAGTTCTGAAGATAAACTTGGACTTGGGGCAGGTCTTACAATGGGGTGGGATTGGTAACCAGATGTTTCTCCTGGAAGCTTCACTTCCTACAGCTCCTGGGAATAAGAATTTTGAATGGCCATTAATCA
>NW_005253050.1:0-277 GCF_000412655.1 Myotis brandtii | reverse complement strand
TTTTCTAGAGGTAGATTTAAGTATTGGAGATTCTGTTGGATAAGCTTATAACTACTGACATATTCTTTAGATTAGGAATTCTCACGTTTTGGGGGCTTGGGTTGTAGGGCAGGTTGTGACACAACGTAGAGGTTGTGCAGTTGTTTGTAGATAGTGTAACTCTGCTGTAGATGTGAATACTAGTAAATACAGGGCAACACATATTATATTTTTGATAAAAATAAATCAAAGCAGCATGAACACTAAACAGTTGGTAGGATACTTAGTATTTCTAGTT
>NW_005253049.1:0-277 GCF_000412655.1 Myotis brandtii | reverse complement strand
GTGACCTCCTGGTTCATGGATCGACGCTCAACCACTGGACTACACCCGCCGGGCCATTCAACAAGTATTTATTGGGTTCCTCCTTTGTACCAGGCAGTTTTCTAAGTGTTAGACATAAAGCAGTGACAAAGAAAGACAACGGACAGATCCCTGACTGTGTGGAGCCCAGGTTCTAGAAGGTTATTGGGTGTTTATACCTTCCTAGTATGAACTCATTTAAGCCTCACAATAACACTTTGGGTTATACTATTACCACACCCAATTTACAAATTAGAAA
>NW_005253048.1:0-277 GCF_000412655.1 Myotis brandtii | reverse complement strand
AGGATGGGAAGGAACGTTCCGTGTGGGCGTGCACTGCGCTGCAGATGCACTAGGTTACGCTTAGAATATTTCCTGGTTTACAGAGTCTGTGGAGCATTAGTGGGACCAACTCTTCACCCGACATGCCCCCGCTTTGCTAATCTGTCCAGGCTGCGGGCCCCCTGGGAAGTCCAGCTCTGCCCTTGGAGTCTAAAGCAAGATGGTGCTAGTCACGCCTCCTGGGAGTATGTCCCTGGTCCGGAAACTTAGAGTCCAGATGACAAAGGTGCTGTTTGAA
>NW_005253047.1:0-277 GCF_000412655.1 Myotis brandtii | reverse complement strand
ATACACACACACACACACACACACTGGCTAATATAGACACCTATCTGATTGTTCTGTCATCTGAGGGAGCCTGCGAACAAGGACACCCAGCAGCACTAAGTACCTAGAACACAGACCTTAGTTTCTAAACCACTTGCCAATAAAAAGATCGAAGGCTCCTTGAAAATGGCAGATTCTAGGACTTGGGCAGAAAACATATAAGACCAGCCAGGAGCATGTTATAGTGACAGAAAGTGAGAAAGCACCCAAAGGAAAACACACACACACACACACACAC
>NW_005253046.1:0-277 GCF_000412655.1 Myotis brandtii | reverse complement strand
TATACATATACATATACATATACATATACATATTCATGCCCCTCCCTGCCTCCCTTACTTTTGCTCCCTAGCTCCCCCACTCACCCTCACATGCGCACATAGACACGTGACCACAGAGCTTGGGAGCAGGTGGACAGCGGCTCATTGCTGCTAGACACCACAGAGAGACAAAGACCAGGAAGGAATGACGTCACGCTTTATAAAGTAGCAAGACAGGGTCTCTCTCTGTGTCCTGTCTCGCTGTAGCTGCTGCTCACCAGCTCTCTGCCTGTCCTCA
>NW_005253045.1:0-277 GCF_000412655.1 Myotis brandtii | reverse complement strand
CCTCTCTGAAATCAATAAAATATATATTTTTAAGAAAGTATTAATAGTAATGTTTGCAACTTAATTCTATGCAAAATAAATCTATATATATAAAAAGCCAGTGACCGGAATGCTGGAACGACTGCAACAACTGGTTGCTATGACGCCCACTGTGGCAGCGAACCGGCTGATCAGGGGGTGGGGCCAGCCAGCCAACCTCCCGCCCGCTGGCCATCCGCCCCCTCTACCCCCATAGGAGGTGGGGCCAGCTGGCCAACCTCCTGCAGCCCCTTCCCCC
>NW_005253044.1:0-277 GCF_000412655.1 Myotis brandtii | reverse complement strand
CATAATTACCTATCTAAGTTATAAAATAACTCAACATCTTTATTAACCTAAATATATGGCTTAAATTCCAATTCTAAAGCAATTGCTTTTATGTGAAACGATTCCTTTCAGCTGACATTAGAAAATGGAATAGGTTTCCTAGTAAGATGCTAATTGTGCTATCCAAGAAATCTTTAGGTCAAGTAAACACTGATCTTGAACAAAATTGGTATAATTCAACCGGAAATAGAAAACGATAATGATATAAAGCTAGAATTGGTGTGTGTGTGTGTGTGTG
>NW_005253043.1:0-277 GCF_000412655.1 Myotis brandtii | reverse complement strand
CCGTGTCCTGGTCATTGATCAGTGATTCCTGGGTGACTAGTTCCCTTGCTCAGCTGTAGCTCAGACCAGCAATTCTCAGCCGCTGCCGGGCCACGGGGGCAGGTGTTGCCTCCCAGGGACACTGGCCATCTTGGTGTTGATTGACAGGACTGGGGGGAAGAGGAGGGAGGTGCTGCTGGCTGTGCCGGGTGGGTGGTTGTTCCGTAAATATCAGGGTAAGTTGGCTGCTAGTGTTGTTCAGATATTCTGTATCCTGACTGATGTTCTATGTACTTTT
>NW_005253042.1:0-277 GCF_000412655.1 Myotis brandtii | reverse complement strand
CTAGACCTTTCCTATTTATTCCCAACTCCCTAAAAATATGGGGTGTCGGATCCCACATGACACCCTGGTCACATCCAGGCAGGATCCTCTAACGATGAGCCCAGGCAAAACAGTGAGCTCCCACAGCTCTGTGTCCACCGCTCCGCTGCACGGCTCCTGCTTACATCACCATGCCCTCCTGCTTACGTCACCACGCCCTCCTGCTTACGTCACCATGCCCTCCCGCACAAACGCTCTCCTCTCTGCACTTGTACAACTGGACGCTGTCCTGGCTTCT
>NW_005253041.1:0-277 GCF_000412655.1 Myotis brandtii | reverse complement strand
AAAAAAAACACAGAGATGCTTAGCTTCACTTGTGGTCAGAATCATGCAAATTAAAGGACTTGAGAAATAACACTTGTCACCAATCAAATGGCAAAAAACATTAAAGAAATAAATTACATATCACTGGCAAATAGGTAGTGGAAAGGTTGAAATAATTGTTTTAGCTTTTTAATAAAAAACATGGCAATAATTACTGTAATTAAAAACATCGATGTTCTCTGGATCTACAATCCCACACCTAGAAATCAATCCCATAGAAATAAAGATGCAGCATTCA
>NW_005253040.1:0-277 GCF_000412655.1 Myotis brandtii | reverse complement strand
AAAAGATTTATGCACACACACAATTTTCCATTAACTCTCTCTTCCTGTGTATAAAAATGGTATCAGACACAACAGTTATAAAATGCAGGGAATTGAGTACCAAGGTGTGGCTGCCAGAAATATTTAACTCTCTGTAATTTGTTTGTAGGCAGCATAGCCTCCTTCCAGGCTCCAAATGCCGAACTTCGGCTGGTGATCCTTGCGCTTGGTGTGTCTTCCTCACTGATAGTGCAAGCCGTGACATGGTGGACAGGAAGTGGTTTGCAAAGGTATGGTT
>NW_005253039.1:0-277 GCF_000412655.1 Myotis brandtii | reverse complement strand
ATAAAGCTCATTCTCACAACAGAAAGCCAACTAATAAATGTAGAAGGAATGAAGGAAGTAGAAAATCATCACAATAATAACTGCTTTAGTTAAAAATTAACAATGGATGCTAAAAGTAGACTGAAAGCTTGATGGGGAATGAGATATGGTCTCAAAGTATGCCTTTATAAATTATGTATTTATTAAACAGGACAAATATTTAAGTTACAGAGAGTAGAGAATAAAGTGTCTCTGTGGTTAAAAAAATATACACAGGTGCCATCATGTACCCTGATGG
>NW_005253038.1:0-277 GCF_000412655.1 Myotis brandtii | reverse complement strand
TTTGCAGAAAGTCTAAGAACAGTGGTCTTGATTTCTCTGTCAGTTCAGGGGTCTCCTGCGTCCCCAGGACCCCTTCCTGCTCCCCCCATCCCCCCGCAAGGAGCCCATGACTCGGGCTGCAGAGTGTCCTGCAGGAGCTGGCTCCCAGGTGGCTGTCAGGAGGAGACCCCTCCTGGGACATCACTCAGCAGTCCTCGTGGGACCCACAGGGGTTTCCCCGTCAGTGCTCTCTTTAAGCTGTTTTCAGTTAAGATTGTTCATATTTTGAAAGCCACCA
>NW_005253037.1:0-277 GCF_000412655.1 Myotis brandtii | reverse complement strand
GGATGGAGCTGGCCTTGATGGCGTCCAGCGTCATGTCCGCGTGCAGGAGCAGCTCCGCCACCACGCCGCTGTAGTGCTGAGGGCGGCCGAGCGCCAGCTCCTGGTAGATTTTCTGGATGGAGCTGTTGGCTGTGGGCACAGAAGAGCCTCCTGTCATCAGCCGTCAGCCCTCAGCCCCGGCTCTGCCACGGCCCAGGGCCCTCTGTGGGCCTGGTTCCCTACTCCCCACTGAGGACCCGGGTCCGCCATGCAGCCCACCTGGCTCCCCCCCACTCCT
>NW_005253036.1:0-277 GCF_000412655.1 Myotis brandtii | reverse complement strand
GGTACAGGCCGGGCTGAGGGACACCACCCCACCCCCCGGGCATGAATTTTATGCACCAGACCACTAGTGTTTATAAATAAAGAAACTAAAGAGCAATGACATTAGGTGATGCCACCACAGTCCCAGAACCAATCATCGGTGAAGATTGCACAAAGTGGGTAGCTGTTAGACTCAAAAGCAGTGTTTTATCAAATTGTCTCTGTTTCCTCAGAGAAAAAAGAAAGCTATTTGCTAAGAAATAGGAGTTTCCAAACTTACATTTAGCTGTGTAAGTTTT
>NW_005253035.1:0-277 GCF_000412655.1 Myotis brandtii | reverse complement strand
AGTCTCAGAAGCCCAGAGGCCAGGACACCACAAGAGCAGTGAGGGCCCCCACCCCCGGGGGGGAAGGAGGGGCAGCTGCTAGAGCCCAGCCTGGAGGGCTTCATGGAACAATGTGGGTGGCCATGCAGTGTGCGGGTCAAGAGTCTGAGTTCAAATGTGAGGCATCACCATTACTATTTTTAAGTATCTGAGATGGACTCTGAGAGGAAAGAAGAGCATGAAGAGATGCAGGAAGGGACCATTGCTTTGTGCCCAACTTTGTTCTATATTAACTAAC
>NW_005253034.1:0-277 GCF_000412655.1 Myotis brandtii | reverse complement strand
CTACAATGAAAATGCAGGCATACCTCATCTTATTGACCCCCACTTCATCGCACCTCGCAGATATTGCATTTATTTACAAATGGAAGGATTGTGGCAACCCTGCATCTCGCAAGTGGATCGGTGCCATTTTTTCCAACAGGCTCTGAGGATGGTTAGCATTTTACTTTTTAACAATAAAGCATTTTTAATTAATGTATGTACACTTTTTTGACACAATGCTATTATTGCCCCCTTGGTAGACCTCAGTATAGTGTAAACATAACTTTTATATGCACTG
>NW_005253033.1:0-277 GCF_000412655.1 Myotis brandtii | reverse complement strand
GATTAAGAGCAAGAAGGACATTTCATAATTTATCATGGTATTAAGACCAGAACTTGGAAATTACCTACATCTAAGTTTTCAGATATTTCACTTATCTATCTTCACAATGATTTTCTTTGTAACTGGATGATTGATTTGGGGGATTTCATGGCATAGTGTGGCAGTTCTGAGTAGGGTGGGAAGCATGTGTGGTTATGAGCACTGGCTAGGCAACACTGGGCAAAATATTTAAACTCTTTGTGCCTCACTTTCTTCATCTACAAAGTGAGCAAAACCA
>NW_005253032.1:0-277 GCF_000412655.1 Myotis brandtii | reverse complement strand
ATTTTCCACGTTTTTGCATAAATCTCCTGGTCCAAGGAGCTCATTCTTCAGTGTCCTGAGACACGACCCCAGTGAAAAAACCTTAACTCACCATTCTGGTTATCACTTCCATCAGCCCCTGTCTATAATTGGCTCTTGAGAAACAGGCAGGCAGCTGAACCTGGGTTTAATATCAAGTTCACAGAACTCGTTCTGGGAGATACTGGGTAGGGAATGTGGATGATAAAAGGGGTTCTATAAACAGTAACCTCACAGAGTGATCTGATCATAAATCCCT
>NW_005253031.1:0-277 GCF_000412655.1 Myotis brandtii | reverse complement strand
AAAAAAATTTCAATTTAAAAAACAAGCTATGCCATTTGGTATAAGAATATTCTTTTCCAAGTTTTCCTTTCAGATTTATTGTAAAATAGACAATGTTACTGTGCTGAATTTTATCTAAAAAGTCATTTTATATTGAAGAAAAAATATTTTATTCAAAGATTAGAGTTGAAAGAGTAATAGCTTAAAAAATAAGCAAGTGACACGTGAGGCGACCCTTACTCCTCCATTATGAAGATACTTTGGAATCCAAGGTGCCCTTGTATCTCTTGATGTTAAT
>NW_005253030.1:0-277 GCF_000412655.1 Myotis brandtii | reverse complement strand
ATTGCTGATTCAATCTCCTTACCAGCAACCCATCTCTTCAGATTTTCTATTTCTTCACCATGAAGTCTTGGTAGGCAGTATATTTCTAGGAACTTATCTGTTTCTTCTAAGTTGTCCAATTTGTTGGAGTTTAACTTTACATAGTCATCTCTTATGATCCTTTGTATTTCTGTGGTATCAATAGTAACACCTCTTTTGTTCATAATTTTATTAATTTGAATCATCTCTCTTTTTTTCTTGGTGAGTCTAGCTAGCTAAAGGTTTGTGATTTTTTTTT
>NW_005253029.1:0-277 GCF_000412655.1 Myotis brandtii | reverse complement strand
AAAATGACCATCTGTTATGCTTTCTTCCTGCAAAAGAATAAAATCAAAATTTTATAGCTTAATGTATTTCTTAGAACAAAATATTATAATTTACCATGTCTCTCTTTTATCTTGCCAGCCAAAAGCTAAGGACTTTACTTAACGCTCAATCACAAAAACAATATTAATCCTGATTATTTTTATAACTGTTTCCTTTCCCCGATCCTGATTTTATATGCATATTTATATTTGTAGTCTGTTAACCCTTTTAGCATACATGTCAGTTAGTGAATACTCC
>NW_005253028.1:0-277 GCF_000412655.1 Myotis brandtii | reverse complement strand
CCTCAGCCCGGCCTGCACCCTTTAGCAGTCCAGGAGCTCTTGGGGGATGTCTGACTTAGGAGGAGGGCCTAAGCCACTGTGGGACATCCTTAGCGCTGCCTCCGAGGTGGGAGAGGCTTCTGCCTCCACCACTGCACTCGCCAGCTGTGAGCCCGGCTTGTAGCTAGTGGCGCTCCCTGCGTTGAGCATCTTCCCCTTGGTGGTCAGTTCGCCTCATAGCACCCGGTTGTTCCACCATTGGGTCGATTTTCATATTACCCTTTTATTATATAGGATT
>NW_005253027.1:0-277 GCF_000412655.1 Myotis brandtii | reverse complement strand
CAGCCTGCACATCTCAGAGGCAGATGCTTTGCTAACGCCTACAACGAAAGGAGCTGCGTTCCTGCATCCTCATCAGTTTACTTCAGTTTCGTGGGAGAACAAGGCTCAAGACAGTCCAGGCCCAGAAGCATCCTGCCCTCAGGCTCTGCCGACCTGGCCGATGGGTGGGCAGCACCCGAGGCGATGAGCCCACTGAGAAGTGACAGAGAGTGACAGGCACAAAGCTGACGCCTTTGAGTGGGATGGTTCTCCAGCTAACGCTCAACTTAAAAAAAAA
>NW_005253026.1:0-277 GCF_000412655.1 Myotis brandtii | reverse complement strand
AAAGGGGGTATAAAGAAAAATGAGAAGCACATCGATGCGGTGGTTAAGAACATGAGCTCTGGAATCAGGCGGCTGAGTTTTGTGGGAACCTAAAAGAGGGAACATTCCTTTTCACACATTGGTGTTCTCATCAATAAAATAAAGGGAATAAGAACTTCTTCGGCAGAGGCCTATTGTGAGGATTATGAGATACCAGTAATGCATGTGGAATATTTTGCCGAGTTTGTCACATGTAGTAAGTGCTCAGTTAATGTGAGATATTGTTGTAAAAACAAAT
>NW_005253025.1:0-277 GCF_000412655.1 Myotis brandtii | reverse complement strand
CTCCAGTGACCTTTCCTCTTGCACCTCCTGGGTTTCTCACTAACCTCCTCCCTGTCTGGCACTTTCTTTGCTCCTAGGTTTTATAAGTAGGAGAGAAGATTCCATTATTTATGTGGTTGGCAAGAGAAAAATAGCAATTCTTATCTGTGATGAAAAACTCCTCAGATGAGGGAGTTGTGAACACTGCATTACTTGGCTCAGAGTCATAGAAGGCTGAGAAGGTGGGGCTAGGCATCATGTTTTATTTATTTATTTATTTAATCCTCACCCGAGGATA
>NW_005253024.1:0-277 GCF_000412655.1 Myotis brandtii | reverse complement strand
TGGTGAGCAGGTTGGCCCACCACGGCTGCAGAGGGCCGGCCCAGTGTGGGCACCTCCTCCCCGGAGCACTGTGTCCCTTCGGCTCGCCTGTCTCCACGGGGAACCCATCGCCCGCTGGCCACCCAGGAATCCTGGGACCCCCCCCCCCACCCCCAGCACAGCAGACCCTGACTGCACTCCGTTCCCACCATCAGCAGGAGTCACCAGGTGGTGCCCTGTCCAGGATGTCTGCTTGGGAACTCCCAGACAAAGGCCACAGGGGGTCTGAGCTGAGACC
>NW_005253023.1:0-277 GCF_000412655.1 Myotis brandtii | reverse complement strand
TATTTTTATTGATTTCAGAATGGAAAGGAGAGGGAGATAGAGACAGAAACATCAATCAGGTTGGAGAATCATTGATCACCTGCCTCTAGCACTCCACCCTGCCCTGGGTATCAAGTCTGAAACCTGGAGGGTGCCCTAACCAGGAATCCAACCCTAACCTCCTGGTTCATAAGTCAACCCTCTATCTCTCAGCCACACTGGCTGGGGTATAATTCCCTCCTTTGTCCCAAAGCCTTGTCTGTATTCATTTTGAAAGCAGGAAGCATTCCCACCTTTA
>NW_005253022.1:0-277 GCF_000412655.1 Myotis brandtii | reverse complement strand
CCAAGTCCACACTGGCTCAGGGCTCCCTGGCCTGGCTGTCATGGTTTCCACCCCACGGGCCTCTGTCCACCAGGATATCAGCTCCTCTCCCGAGGTGTCCCTGTGGGGGAGGGGCTGAGGAGGTCAGCCTCCCTGGCGTCAGGGGCTCCTTCCCTGTCTCCCTTGCACTTGGTCCCTCTGGGGAAGCCAGGTCTTGAGACCCTTGTGTTCCCGGCCCTGTTCCCCACCCACCCCCGTGACCTGACAGAACTGGCTCAATGGTCTGGAGTTGGCATGT
>NW_005253021.1:0-277 GCF_000412655.1 Myotis brandtii | reverse complement strand
GTCACCCCCCTGGGTCCCACCCACAGCTCGCCTCTTGCTCTGAAATCCATCGCGAGTGCCACTTTCAAACAGTTACCTGCCTGGTACCCCACTGCCCGCCCCTCAGCGTCTCCCAGGGTCCACCCTCCGGACTCACCGAGACAGAAGAGGGCAGACCGAGACGGGGACATGGCTCCTGTGCCCGTCCTGACTCCGCAGCCCAGGAGGGAAGCCATGAGGGGCTGGGGCAGGGACACCGAACGGATGGACGGACGTGATGAGGGAGAAGCGCCCTCCC
>NW_005253020.1:0-277 GCF_000412655.1 Myotis brandtii | reverse complement strand
TCTATCTATCTATCTATCTATCTATCATCACCTATCTCTCCAGAACTGAATTGAAAACTAGTGGTAGAAGTGATGATAGTTGGGGATACAGATAAAGACTGGAAAGTAGATAGTTCTCTATGCCCACTTTTTGGAAAATAAAAATTTTCTCTACAGGCACAGGAAGAGCCTGACAATTTATTTATTTTGGCATAGCAGATGCAGAGTTTAGTTAATTACCTGTGAAATCCATTTGGAAAACTGAAGACACAGACTATTTCCATCAGCTATCAGAATA
>NW_005253019.1:0-277 GCF_000412655.1 Myotis brandtii | reverse complement strand
CTCTCTCTCTCTCTCTCTCTCTCTCTCATCTCTCTATGTAGATATAGGTAGAGATATAGATATCTATATCTATACAGGTATAGATATAGATATCTGTATACATATATATTTCATCTTTATTGTTGAAATTCAGTGATATTTTGCTATCTCCTACAGAATTGCTTTTTACCAGCTTGCTCACTCCTTAACCTGTTACTAGATGTCCTTAAAAGTGATTAAATAAAGGAAGAGAAGAAACTTCATTCTTATTCCCAAAGTCAATTATTTTAGGGAAATT
>NW_005253018.1:0-277 GCF_000412655.1 Myotis brandtii | reverse complement strand
CCCTGAACAACCTACTTATTTTCTTTAAGCATCAGTTTTCTCTTCTGTAAAAGAAGGTTAATAATGCTGTATCAGCATTTAATGGTTTCAATTCTTAGTAACAGAAACTCCACACTCAAAACATTCTAATATACTACAGAAATGTATTATTGAATAAACCTGAATGTCCAGAGGTGGTTATCAGGAATGGTATGCTTGGTCTTTGAAAAATGGTATCGGTCCTAACTGGTTTGGCTCAGCGGACTGAAGCATCTCAGGTTCAATTTTGGTCAAGGGC
>NW_005253017.1:0-277 GCF_000412655.1 Myotis brandtii | reverse complement strand
TAAAGATTTTGAAGTTGATTTTTTACAGAGAGAGGAAGGGAGTGCGAGTGAGAGAGAAACATCAATGTGAAAGGGAAACATCGATCGGCTGCTTCCTGTACACCCGCCACCTGGGATCCAGCCTGAAACCCGGGGATGTCCCTGACTAGGAATCGAACCAGCAGCCTCCTGGTGTTTCCTAGAGCTGCCATAATGCACTACCGCAAACCTAGTGGCTCAGGACAACAAAAATTTCATTGTCAGACAAGTCTGGAGCCAGAAGTCTGAAATTCAGATG
>NW_005253016.1:0-277 GCF_000412655.1 Myotis brandtii | reverse complement strand
CCTGGCTGCTGCTGGGATGATGCCTTGACCTCACTGCAGGATGTAGCCCAGCATCACATTCATGCCCCTCACAAGGAGGCCGTTTGCTGACACGGCAGCTACCGCGACAACTGGCGCGCCAAGTGCCATTCCGACTGCCGCGCCCACTGCTGTGCCGAATGACATCACGGCAACTGCCACGCCGCCTGACTTGGCCGCTCTGAGGACCTGCAGCACAAGAGACGGGCGTCACTCTCCACATCAGGGGCCTGGCCACAGACACACCCACCAAGAATCT
>NW_005253015.1:0-277 GCF_000412655.1 Myotis brandtii | reverse complement strand
CAGTGAGCCGGCCAGCCCTGCCCCCGAATGGGGTGGGAGCTGCCGATAGGGGGTCAGCGGCCCGGAAAGGGGTCATGGGAGGTTGGCCGGCCAGTCCAACCCCTGATTGGTGTGCGGGGGGAGCCGATCAGGGGTGGAGCTGGCTGGGGGTAGGGGCCCCAGTTTGTTGGCTGCAGTGGGCGCCATAGCGACCAATCATTCCAGTCATTATGGCATTTATGGTCACTAGCTTTTTATATGTATAGATACCTGTGTATCTATGTACATATATAGTTAG
>NW_005253014.1:0-277 GCF_000412655.1 Myotis brandtii | reverse complement strand
GCCAGTCCTTGACTAAGCTGCCCCCTGACTAACCCTGGGGTCCTCATTTCCCTGGCCAGCAGGCATTTGGAAAAGCTAGGGAATCCAGTCCCCTCCTATATCTGTTTCCCTCCTCACCTCCACCTCAGCGGGGTTGATTCTGTTTGAATGTGTCCTTGTTTCCTGGCCTGTTACTGGTGAGCTCTCCAGATCCTTGCCGTCATTTGCCTTTTATCCTGAACCTCCACATGTAAGTCGCCTCTGCTCTAACTCATACAGTATATTATTTAATGTCTCT
>NW_005253013.1:0-277 GCF_000412655.1 Myotis brandtii | reverse complement strand
ATAATATTTTCAAGGTTCATTCATGTTCCCACAAATGACAGTATTACATCTTTTCTTATGGCTGAGCAGTATTCTGTTGTATATTTGTAACACATCTTTATTAATCCTCTATCAAAGGACACTCTGGTTGCTTCCATATCTTGGCCATTGTTTCTTCTTCATTTATTCCATTTCTAATCCTCTGCACTCCTTGGGTAGATGCAAGTTTGATAGTATATTTCTCCTGCCTGTAAGCCTTCATTTAAAATTAAATTTTTAGATTAGATACAAAGCAATG
>NW_005253012.1:0-277 GCF_000412655.1 Myotis brandtii | reverse complement strand
ATCTCTGTCTCCCTCTCCCTTCCTCTCTGAAATCAACCAAAAAAATATATTTAAAAAAATAACTCTTGGATCCAAAGTATCAGCAGCGATGAGGTGGGGCAACCCCGACTTAAACCCTTCTACGCCTCGTGGGACTCTCATGAGGAGAATGACAGCATGTGCCTCTTCCCTACCATCCATCTACGCCTTTGAAAGACATAGATGGGAACAAGTCTTGGAATCTCATGAAAGGAAAACGTATTGTATGAAGAAGAAAGATATAGAGAAAGAAAACTGG
>NW_005253011.1:0-277 GCF_000412655.1 Myotis brandtii | reverse complement strand
ATATCTATAAGAAATAAAGTGCATTATGTGTTTTAATGTCCACTGAGCTCCTATGTGTGTGTCAGTTGGTCTGTAATTTATTGAGCAGAAAGATGGGATTATTAGATTCCTCCAAAGTAAAATATCTTTGATGTTTGTTATGATAGTCATAAGAACATGTGGTTATGCTTAGCACAATGCACATTGTAGCATGCTAGAGCTGAAGGGAATCGTAGGAAACATGCAACCAATGTCTCCAGTCATAGCTAGGACACTCATTTCTGCAAATGTTCAATGA
>NW_005253010.1:0-277 GCF_000412655.1 Myotis brandtii | reverse complement strand
ATGTCAAGTTTAAAATGGAACAAACTTATATCCAGCTTTCCAGACAATTTTCAGAATTTCTGAAAGAACTAACAATATACAATAAGTTATATGAATAAGAAGCAGAATAAAAAATTTATTAAAAAAACACACTTCAATTTTGCAAATTTATTGAACCTTTTCTCCTATGACATGTTATTTATATGTTCTTTAATACCACCTGAGTAAATATTTTAAGCTTTTTTGACATAACTTTCTGTGTACTATGGATATGAATATTGGTTTACTTTTTATATGA
>NW_005253009.1:0-277 GCF_000412655.1 Myotis brandtii | reverse complement strand
AGGATAAAGGCTATCTATGTTCACAGGTATATTCACTGGGAAGGGGCACAGAGAACCTCCTGGCATGATAGAAAACTCTTTTCTGGATAGTTGTCTCAGAAGTGAAGGTAAATGCAAAACATTCATAAAGCTGTACACTTAAATTTCTTGTATGTTACTATGTGTAACAACTAAAAATTATGCATAAAACAATCAAATAAGGGGGGGAAAGCAACCACTGAAGGCCCAATAAAGATAGTATAGCTCAGTGGTTGGCAAACTCATTAGTCAACAGAGC
>NW_005253008.1:0-277 GCF_000412655.1 Myotis brandtii | reverse complement strand
TGTCCTTTCCCAGACAGAATGTCTCTGCTCTGAGGACGCAGATCTGGAAGAGCCGCTGGCTGTGGAGCGGGAGGGCGGGCTCGGTCCCCGTCGGACACTGCCCCTCACTGCCCGCCGCTGCGGTGGGCCACCCTCCTGCTTCCCGTTCGGTACGTCCGCTCGTGTGTTGTTCACTTCAGCAGGCCCCCGCCTGGTGACCGTGTCACCGCTATGGTCGCTCCTGTGCAGATCCTATCACCATGAGTGCCTGCGTCTGCGTGACGGGAGCAGTCACGTT
>NW_005253007.1:0-277 GCF_000412655.1 Myotis brandtii | reverse complement strand
TTCAGGGAGATGTGGACCCTGAACACGCTGTGTTCGCGACAGACCTGGGAGATGCAGTGTGTTCGCCAGCACAGTCAGAATGCTCAGGGGCCCCAGAGCCTGCTTTCCCACCTCCGCGTCTGTTTGAAGTGGGTCCCCAGTTCTCGCCGCTGTGGGGTGGGCATTGTTTCCGCCAGGCAGTCCTCTGTGCAGTTTCCCCTCAGCCTGGGCATTTCCTCGCTGCTTAGAATTGTGAGCCCTGTTCTTCTGGAATTTGTCACCTCGGAAGACTTCCCCC
>NW_005253006.1:0-277 GCF_000412655.1 Myotis brandtii | reverse complement strand
CTCCCCACGACCCCGTCAACGAGGCAAGTTATGGCAAGAGCACAGGCTGGGGGCAGAAGACCCAGGCTCCTTGTCCAGCTCGGCCCCTGACTCACTCTGTGACCTCAACCAAGTTATGCCTCTCTCCCCCGTCTGGCCTCAGTTCCCCACCTAAAGCAAAGGGTGACGCTAGACGGCCTCTAACAGTGGCTCCTCTGCCTTTAGGGGTTCTGCATCTAGACCAGAGACTCCAGGCCCAGGCTACACAGTGTTTGGATTTTCCCCCCAATTAGTTGCT
>NW_005253005.1:0-277 GCF_000412655.1 Myotis brandtii | reverse complement strand
TATATGCTTACATATTTGAGAAATTTCTGAAAAAACACCATAATAGAAAAAAAAATCTCCAAGTTATTCAATAGAAATCTTTTCATCCCCTTCTCAAATTCGTACTGTCACCAAACTGCCCCAAGCCTTTCACATAGTGTTCAATGAAATGCTATAGGAATATAAATGTTTCTAAATAGAATGATATAACCAGGATAATATGACCGTGCAGAGGCTATATTAGAACTACAAGACACTACAAAAACCAACAAAATTCTCACATTTCTTTTGCAAGTCC
>NW_005253004.1:0-277 GCF_000412655.1 Myotis brandtii | reverse complement strand
CCCTGTCCTGCCACTGGAGGGCCCCGGGGTCCCCAGGGCCTGGGTGGGGGGCCCCTCCCGGCTGCCCCTCCCTCCTGGGTCCCCACAGGGATGAGCAGAGCCCAGGGAGGGACACAGGCCCGCTGGTGCCCAGCCCGTGACCTGTCCGTGTGTCCACTCCGTCCCCAGGACCCTGAGCCCAGCGGGCCCCACCTCCTGCCTCCATCTCCCCAAGACGGGTTTACCATGGGCCCCGCTCCACACGCTCTCTGGTGGAGGGGGCCATGGGCTGAGACTA
>NW_005253003.1:0-277 GCF_000412655.1 Myotis brandtii | reverse complement strand
AGAGGTGCTGTGGTGGGGAATGAGAGCTGAGCTTCTCCAATATTCCTGCCCTGAGTACTTGAGGCCGGTAATGAGGAGGGCGGGCCAGAGCTCTGCCAACCTGCAGCCGCTTGTATCACCTCCTGGGCCCTGCACTGAAACTTGAACTTTGCTGGTTTAGCCTCCTAGATGAAACTCCTGTGTTTGTTTGTGATTTATAAAACTGCACCCTTGGCAAATGGCTGGCTTTGAGGAGCAAGCATATACAGTGGGGCCTTGACTTATGAGTGTCTCGACT
>NW_005253002.1:0-277 GCF_000412655.1 Myotis brandtii | reverse complement strand
GGACCCAGGGAACAAAGGACAGAAAACACCGCCTACGGCCAACAGACATCAACACACGACCTTCCAGCAGTGACCGAACCCACTCTCACCCAGGAGGTTGACAACACACTCTTAGGCTGGACCACAGTCATCAAAGATCAAAAAGGACACCATCTTCCTCGTGAACCAGCTCAACAGAGAGAAACCTAAGGGATCCAAGCAGAACATCCCATTCTTCTTGACAAATACTAAATGGCTTGACCGTTTCACACATCAGTGCCAACACATGAAACATCTC
>NW_005253001.1:0-277 GCF_000412655.1 Myotis brandtii | reverse complement strand
TGCAGTATCCCTATAAAAAATAATTTTCTGAGACTCGCAGGGGAGAACGAGTGATTTCTATTTCTGTGGAATTACATCCCTGAGTTTCCAAAGTCTCGTTTCCCTTTGTCGCACCATAAAAGAAGTGTACCCAAGG
The DNA here is from genome assembly GCF_000412655.1 of Myotis brandtii. NCBI lineage: Eukaryota > Metazoa > Chordata > Mammalia > Chiroptera > Vespertilionidae > Myotis > Myotis brandtii. The sequence goes on along the minus strand of NW_005253001.1, from coordinate 141 downwards.
CTTCCGTAGAGCTAAAATCAGACCCGGTGTCCAGAGTTTCTTTTCCATGTTGGAGGTGAGTCCAGTCCAGCATCAGGATAGCTTAGCTTGTCTTTCCTGCTGCCGTCCATTGGTCTGTTGCATATGGGGTCTACATGGCCC
>NW_005253000.1:0-277 GCF_000412655.1 Myotis brandtii | reverse complement strand
GAGTGACGTTAGTTAGGAATGCTAGTGGCATTGGTGCTCAGCATTGAAGTATATGTATGAGTTCCCCAAGTAGAAAAAGGAGATGATGACATTTCTGGCAAATACAAGATCATGAGCAAAGGTTCTGAAGTGGGAAAATGCATACCTTTATTTAATTTGTGGAACAACAATGTATTAGTCTTCCATTGCTGTTGTAACAAATTGTCACAAACTGATTTAAAACAATATAATATTATTAACTTACTGTTCTGGAGTTCAGAAGTCTGAAATCCGTTTT
>NW_005252999.1:0-277 GCF_000412655.1 Myotis brandtii | reverse complement strand
TATGAACATGGGTGTAGAAATATCTCTTTGAGACCGAGGAATAAATATTAAAACATCTTACCATAGCCTTCTTTTCCATATGCAAATGAAGGGGGTATTATCACTTTTCGCTTCTCTCCAGGGCACATATCCATCATAGCAATGTCTAGGCCTTTTATGACTTGCCCAACACCAAGAACAAACCATTTGGGGTGGCCTTCATTTTGTGTCCGGCTATAATAAAAAGCAACATTTAGGTAAGCTGATTTCAAGAAAAATGAAATCAAACTAAAAAAAA
>NW_005252998.1:0-277 GCF_000412655.1 Myotis brandtii | reverse complement strand
ACGCGGGCAGCATCTTCATGGACCACTTCACGGACCGCGACAAACTGCGCCTGCTCTACACGCTGGCTGTCAACGCGCACCCCATCCTCCTACAGGTACGCAGGCACCCCCAAGGGACTCCGAGGAGGGCCCCCCTGGGTGGAGCTCGCTCCCCCTGTACTGTCTGCCTTGGGGCAACCAAGCCATGTTAGTGCCTGGATGGGTGGGGGGACATCAGCCACCCTCACTGCCCGAGGTTGCCCCGAAGGCTCCATGAAGGAGGCAGCTCTGACCCTGC
>NW_005252997.1:0-277 GCF_000412655.1 Myotis brandtii | reverse complement strand
AATGTCTCAAAGCGGCAAGGTTCCCCATGGAGCGGAGCGGTGAGGGGACTCACAGGGGTCAGCCCGGGGCGAGGCCCGTCCTTTCAGGCCGAGAGGCGGAGGCAGTCTCCTCAGCGATGCGGCGACTGGCTCGTTATTAGCACAGATGCGCGTCTCTGATTAACGCGGTGCCTTCTGACTGAAGGGCCACAGTGAAGCTTGGCTTCTATGCACTCACAGTAACAGTTTGGTAATGAAATAGAGGCTGTGTTGTGGGAGGGACACGCTGTTTCTAAGT
>NW_005252996.1:0-277 GCF_000412655.1 Myotis brandtii | reverse complement strand
CCGCAGCAAAGTCACAGGCGGCTGTGGGCACAGGCTGAGCCGCCTCCCTGGGCTCCTGCTGGCAGCGTCGGTCCCATCCCGGCCCCGGTGGGGACTTGGCCGAGCCTTTGGCCAAGCCAGGGTTTGGGGTGCTTCCACTCCCGCCCCCCAACGCCCGGGGACTGTCTGGCCTGGGTCCCACCACGTGGTCCGAAGCAGATCCTCCTCCTGGGAGCCGTCCTGCTCCTGAAGAGAAGAACCTGCTGAGGGAGCGAGGCTGCCATTTTGCACTGGGGAC
>NW_005252995.1:0-277 GCF_000412655.1 Myotis brandtii | reverse complement strand
CAGCTGCTCGCCCTTATCTGCTCCGGGAGAAGGCACCAACACGTCTGTCTAAACCTCCACCATTTTCTCTGTTTATACTCTTTTTGTCATAAAAATTGCATCTTTATATCTTTTAAATCCATCCAGACAGTTTACAATTATTGCCTTATGTACTTGTCTTTTAAATTACATAAAGGCATAAAACAGTTACAAAGAACAATACATTTATGTTGTCTTTTATTTATTTATTTTTATGCCCTATTTTATTTATTTATTTATTTATTTACTTACTTATTTA
>NW_005252994.1:0-277 GCF_000412655.1 Myotis brandtii | reverse complement strand
GGACAATCCTCACAGCACTTTGCAGATTGTGCTAGGCTGTGAAGGTTCCAAATGCTCTCTTGTTGGTTTATTTGTTTTGTATCTGAAAGCCTGTGCGTGTTCTAGTTGCCCACACCTGCCTCTCCATTTTCTCTTGTAAAAATCCATCTAATTTTTTAAATGAGAGAAAAATCAAACTTCAATATCTGAAGTAAATATATTATATGAGGGGTGGGGGTGGAACCACCTCTGGCTTTGTGACAAAATTCAAAACTTTTCATTCAAGAGTATCAGGTGA
>NW_005252993.1:0-277 GCF_000412655.1 Myotis brandtii | reverse complement strand
CCTTTCCCAGGGGGGCCGAGGGTTGGCTCCCTCCTCAGGGCCAACCTCCCATGCCCCATCCGTCCCCCCAGCCAGCAGGCCTTGATCGGCCCACCACCCGCCCGCTGCAGTGGCGGCGCAGTGGTGAGGGAAGGAGGAGGGGGGAGGTGGGGAACCGCATGATGGCGGGGTGCCGACAATGGCGGCGGCGGTGTTCGGTGTCCGTCCCTTCTGCACCCGGCCTGGCGACCATCGCCTCCTCTCGAACCTGGCCCTGATCGGCCCTGATCGCCGGCCA
>NW_005252992.1:0-277 GCF_000412655.1 Myotis brandtii | reverse complement strand
CATGGAGACCCCTCAGGACTCGGGTCAGAGACGTGACCGGCGGAGAGGACTTCCTCCGGGCCACGCGCAGGCAGCGGTTCTAAACGCTCGCTCCCAGCCGGACGCCGGCAGGGGCCGTCCCGTCTCGAGGTCAGGGCCCACTTCCCAGCAGCCTGGCCACCGACAGGACTCAGGGCAGCGACTGCAGGGAGGGTAACGCTTCTTAGCGGCCTCCGGGGCCCGAGGGTTTCCGTGTCCTCCGCAAGTGCTGACCCCGGGCCTGGATGGACTGAATGTG
>NW_005252991.1:0-277 GCF_000412655.1 Myotis brandtii | reverse complement strand
TGATTAACAAAATTATTCAGGTTTTATGGGCACAAATTTTTTTTTTCTTTTTAATTTGATTTTTAGAGAAAAAGGGAGAGGGAGAGGGAAAGAGAAACATTGATGTGAGAGGGTAACATCTATTGGTACACCCCCTACCTGGGATCAAGCCGGTAACCCAGGCATGTGCCCTGATCAAGAATCTAACCAGCAACATTGTGGTGCACAGGATGACGCCCAACCAACTGAGTCACACTAGCCAGAACTCATGTGCACAATTCTGCAACAGATCATCTGT
>NW_005252990.1:0-277 GCF_000412655.1 Myotis brandtii | reverse complement strand
TACACAGTGTATTTCAGTTCTCTGACCTCTCTCCCCAAGCGAGGGTGTGTGGGAAGGGATGTTGGATGCACCTTGCAACTTCTTGGGAGGGTAGTGATGGAAACGTAATGAAATTATTGAAAGTCCACAAAGTCACTACCCAGTTTATGACAGCAATCACAATCCTGTTGTGTAACAGTCACACATTTTTTTCACCGAGACTGAGAACACAGAGACACTCCTGGGAAAGAAGTGAGGCATGTAGAGGCCAGGGCTGGCAGAGAGAAGGAGCCCCATG
>NW_005252989.1:0-277 GCF_000412655.1 Myotis brandtii | reverse complement strand
AGCGGAGGCTGTGACCTCAGGCTTTCGAGGGCGGCTCTGTCTTCCTGGGCGCGAGGCCAGGGGCACACGGCCCAGCACGGCGTGTCCAAGAGGAAGCGGAGCTGCGGCTGCAGAGACCGCACACCGGCCATCACCCCCGTCGCGTGGGGAGCGGCGTGAGGTCTTGAGTGGGGGGTTCGGGAAAGTGAGGTTCCAGATGAACCTAAACCGGGGCTCAGCCCTGGGGGGGCTCAGGGGCTGGGAGCCTCGTCCCGGAGCAGAAGGCTGTGGGTTTGAC
>NW_005252988.1:0-277 GCF_000412655.1 Myotis brandtii | reverse complement strand
CTTCCAAACGAAGTCAAGCGTCCAGCTAGTATCCAGGCTACAGAAGGAATGTGGTTCGGGGCGGGGGCAGGGGAAGCATCTCCAGCACCGCTTTCCCATCTGGGCGCTGGGTGGGTGTAAACGGGGCGAAGCCCGCGGTGCCGGGAGAGGGGCGTCAGTGGCCGGCTTTCATGGGGATCCTGTTCTCCCCTTGGTCCCTACTCCTGTTCTAGCCGCCAGCCCATTGTTGCCTGGGTGCCACGGTGGGTTAGAGTCTGGAGGCCGAGCACAGTGAGAG
>NW_005252987.1:0-277 GCF_000412655.1 Myotis brandtii | reverse complement strand
TTGTTGTTTTTTGTTTTGTTTTGTTTTCTCCTCATTCTGCAGCTAAGGCTGAGCATTTAGATTTTTATCAAGAATCATTAGGATCTGAGAGTGGCTTAGAATACTTTGAAACTCTTGATGAAAGGCCCGTAGGAAATGCTGGTTTGAATTTTTACTGGAAAGGCCACAGAAATCTAGCTTCCTTTAGTATTTATCCTGTAGCTCACATTTCAAAGCACTTAAACATCATCATAAATTCTCTGTAAGGTTCTTTCCTTAGAAATCAAACCAAGCACTT
>NW_005252986.1:0-277 GCF_000412655.1 Myotis brandtii | reverse complement strand
CAGGCAAGAGTCTCAATATAAACATTCATTTATAAACTAGGAAGACATGAACAGCCTAGATATTTGATATGTACCAATTATTGTTTATTTCTTAGGTATAATAATAATTATTATAAATTTTGAGTCTATCTTTTAGAGATACATAATAAAAAATTTTACAAAATTGTATGTCTGGGTTTGCTTCAAAATAATTCAAGTGAAGGATGGGGAAGTGAGGGCAAGGGAGTGGATTGGGGAGTGCAAAATTGGCCATGAGTTATTGTTTGAGATTTTCCAT
>NW_005252985.1:0-277 GCF_000412655.1 Myotis brandtii | reverse complement strand
TCTCTGAAATCAATAAAAATATACTTTAAAAAATAACATAAGAATGATAAATTTGTTTTTAAAAAAATAGAGAGAGAAAGTAACTCAATCCCGACCTCTGCCACCCCAGGCCAGTAGCATCACCTTCCACTCAGCAAACTTCCCCATTCCTAACACACCCAGGAACATTCAAAACTAGCCCGAGCTCTAGGAAGATATGGGATACCATTTCACCAATAATTCATCGTGTTATTGGTGAGATATTATCTGTACCTCATTCACCCTACCCCAACCAACA
>NW_005252984.1:0-277 GCF_000412655.1 Myotis brandtii | reverse complement strand
GATAGGCCTTATATATCTTCCTTTATCTTTCTCTTTAGCATTTCCCAATGTGTGTTAACAGTAACATTAGCCTTACAGTATGTTCCTCAATTAAGAAAATATTCTGTGGTCAAAATTTTTCAGAAATGCTACATATAACATTCTACTCCTAGAGCTATATATCAGCGAATTTTGTGCACTCCTTGCTTTTCTTTGATAAAGCAACCATTGACTTATTTTAACTGAATGTTTTCCAATAAGTAATCCTGTGTTTTACTAATCCACAGAACTCTTTTTT
>NW_005252983.1:0-277 GCF_000412655.1 Myotis brandtii | reverse complement strand
ATAATTCTGATCCTCTCCTGTTTCCAACAGATTTCTTCCTATCACCAAGGTCAAATTTTTAAAGTGAGATTTCTAAAGGTAATGTTCTGGAAGTCTTTTAAGACTCAATTGAAATGAGATTTATGCAAGGATAATATTGAGCTCTTACTCTGTGCCAGGCAGTAAAATAAGCACTTTGTCTTAATCCTCTCAACAAATCTATAATGAGTTATATATCCTACTAGAGGCCCAGGGCACGAAATTTGTGTACTCAGGGCGTGGGGGAGGTCCCTCAGGC
>NW_005252982.1:0-277 GCF_000412655.1 Myotis brandtii | reverse complement strand
TGGCGAATAAGGAAGCATTGAAAAGTGAGTTCAACTTCTAACTTTTTGCACTTATAGGAGGTAACTAGGATAGGCAAATTCATAGAGAACGTAAAACAGAGGGAAGAGGGGTTGGGGGAAAGGAAGAATGGGGAGCTACTGTTTTGTGGATCTAGAGTTTATGTTTGGTATGACAATAACATTCTGGGAATTGATCATGGTGTTAATAACACAACATTGTGAATATACTTACTGCCACTGAATCCCACACTTAAAGATGGTTAAAATGGCACATTTT
>NW_005252981.1:0-277 GCF_000412655.1 Myotis brandtii | reverse complement strand
AAGATAAAATAAAATACAAAGAAGAAGACAGTATAAAAACATAGCAGAAGCAAGATTTTATATGAAAATAAAATATCCCTCAAATGAGACAATTGGGAAAGAAGAGGACAGGAATGGGGCTTGCGTTAAAGTGTAATATTTAATGTAAATATCCTTTATTTATTGGACTTAAGAGTAGATTAGTCAAAGTAGATAGACATGTGGATATAAAATCAACCCAAAAATGGTTTTTATTTTTGTACTCATGTTGCATGTACAATGTGGCTTGGTGGGGCAT
>NW_005252980.1:0-277 GCF_000412655.1 Myotis brandtii | reverse complement strand
AAAAATGTTTTTATTAGATAAATTTGACATGTTACATTTTGTAAATGTAAAGATGCAGCTTATGACTTTGATACATTTATAAATTGCAATATGCTTGCCTTTGAAGTAATATTTATCACATTACAGCATTATAGTACAGCATTATTGTCTATATTCATTACGCTGTGCATTAGCTCTCGATGGCTATTTTACTATTTGTTGCAAGTTTGCACCCTTAAGCAACATCAATCTAAAATTTTCTCTATCCTACCCTCTGTAACTGCCATTTCATTGTTGT
>NW_005252979.1:0-277 GCF_000412655.1 Myotis brandtii | reverse complement strand
CACAGCAGACATGAAAGCTTCCCATCCTGCAGGAGCTCTCCTGCACAGCATTGAAAGTCTTCAATGAGGACCTCACAGGAGCACTGGGAATGGAGTGTGACCTCAATAGTCTGCTGGGGGATGGGCAGGTGATGGAATGGATGGAGAGATTCCCCACCCGGAATGCCACGTAAATTAAACCCCAAAATCTTCCTAAAAAGAAGGGGGGGAAAGAATGTAAGAGAATATTGCTTACCACATGACTCCTTAAGGCAGTGGTTCTCAACCTTCTGGCCCT
>NW_005252978.1:0-277 GCF_000412655.1 Myotis brandtii | reverse complement strand
TAACTTATTGCCCCCTTTCTTGTAGAAATAAAACGTCATTCAAAGGTTGGGTCTGTGTTCCAGCTCATGCCTGCTTTGCCTGAAGAAGTATCTGCTCCTTGTTTTGACTCTTTACAAAGCACCTACATGTTACTTCATTTACTTTCATAACAGCAGTGTGGACATAATTTAAAATATTATGAAATATTCCATGCATAAAATAATATATATTTTTGTGCAGTTTAATAATAATAATAAAACATCTTCCTTCCTACCAGCTAGCTTAGGAAATAATCTG
>NW_005252977.1:0-277 GCF_000412655.1 Myotis brandtii | reverse complement strand
CTAGTTAAAGTATTGTTACCTATAACCTATGGATATGACCCTTCATGTTGTGTCTATCTGATACAAAATTATAAAAGAAGAAATTCATTGAAAATATAGGATTTTGGAGATGACCAGGATGATCCCCAGATTTTGTGAGTGTCAGAATCCTAGAGATTTTTCTTTTGAAAGTCACTCATATCTGAGATATAAAACTGAAATCAACAAGTAAGCAAACAAGAAAACAAAGAAACAAAAACCCATAGGCACAGACAACAGTATGGTGGGTACCAGAGAA
>NW_005252976.1:0-277 GCF_000412655.1 Myotis brandtii | reverse complement strand
ACACACACACACACACACACTCACACACACAAAATCAAAAATATTCTACATTTCATGGTTGTTTTTCCTAAAATAGTGTGTCCACTTGCTGCATCTATAAAAGTCTGCCAGCAGGGCTCTCCCTTGCATTATAATTTAGAAACAAATGCTATAATTTATATATTAATTTCCTTGGAAGAAAATGTTAACCCTGAAATCTCTACCAAAACTAAACACAGGCATACCATACCTCAGATATATTGTGGATTAAGTTCCAGATCACCCCAATGAAGCAAAT
>NW_005252975.1:0-276 GCF_000412655.1 Myotis brandtii | reverse complement strand
GCTACAGAATACTTCTTTAATGCTCATTCTAAAATATAGGTTTAATCATTTTCAATTCATTTCCTTTTGTTGCTAAAGCTTGAAAACCTGTCAGCCTCTGGTATAGATAGTTATTAGGACTAAATAGACCCACTTCTTAATTTTGGTCAAGACATTGCTGACCAGAGAGGCAAAAAAGGTAGGCAAGCAGGGACCTACTCATACACGTTGGGCCACTGTCACAAGGAACAGAGAACAGCAACACATTTCAGGTTATTTGGTATGCAAGGTTCTCCA
>NW_005252974.1:0-276 GCF_000412655.1 Myotis brandtii | reverse complement strand
TGGGTTCTGAAACGTTCTTCCCCCTTCGGTGGGTTCTGCCACCTTCCAGCACCTTCTAAAGCCCAGGCGGGCGGCTGCCTCCTGGAGGGGGCGGAGCTTCTTGGTCTGAGGCGCATCGCCAGCCCCAGGTGGGGCGCTCAGCCGGACTAAGTGGTTCAGGGCATCTCTCGCTTCCTGATCATCGAAACCCTTTCCTGCAAATGGGAAGTGCAGGCGGCGATGGCGCCCTCTCAGCAGGGCGGCTGCGAAGCGGTCAGGGGTCGGCTTTTGTGACTT
>NW_005252973.1:0-276 GCF_000412655.1 Myotis brandtii | reverse complement strand
ATGCTCAACCACTGAGCCATATCAGCCAGGCAGGCTTGACAGTCTGTAGTCTTTAAGGATATGTCTGAGATCCCTGACACCTCTGCAGTCATTTGGAGATTGAAAGAACGTAGAGATCAGAGATTTTGTGTCTTCCACTGCCATGGTTACTTCAGGATTTCCAGAAACTCCAGGAGATGTGGGTCTTGGAATTTCAAGACAAAACACAACAAATATCATCTAGCCTGGTTCTTAGACCTCCAGTTGCATGGGTGGGAGGAGCTGCAGAAGTCATCC
>NW_005252972.1:0-276 GCF_000412655.1 Myotis brandtii | reverse complement strand
AGGTAGCTCAGTTGGTTAGAGCGTCATCCCAATACACTAGGTTGTGGATTCGATCCCAGGTCAGGACACATATAAGAATCTATCACTAAGTGCATAAATAAGTGGAATAACAAATCAATCTTTCTCTCTCTCTCAAAAAAATCAATCAATAAAATTTTTTTAAAAAAAATTCTAAAGGAAGTCCTTCAGGTGAAATGAAAGGACATTAGATAGTCACTCAAATCCACAATACAGGTAACCATATAATCTATAATAATAAAAGTGTAATATGCTAAT
>NW_005252971.1:0-276 GCF_000412655.1 Myotis brandtii | reverse complement strand
TTTTTTTTTCAGGAACTGGTCATTTCATCTGTTAAATTATGTTGTAGCATTGTTTTTGGTGATGGTTGGTGGCCCACACCACCCTTCAATAGAGCATAGACATGTCTCTCTTTCTCACGTTTTCCTTTCCAAGAGGAAGTGGGCAATGTTAGAGGTAGACTTCCCACTTGTTTCATCCTGGGGATAAGATCAGTCCAGTGCCAGAGGAAGTGACCTTTGCAATAAATTGTTCACTGGCGCTAAGAGAGAGTGGGCATGTGGGTTAGACAAGATGCC
>NW_005252970.1:0-276 GCF_000412655.1 Myotis brandtii | reverse complement strand
ATCAGATACTTAAAGGATGTCCCAACTCTCTCATCCTCTTGCTTTGTCAGAGGTCTCCTATAAGAGACATCCGACCTACAATTTTAGCTGTAGTGTGCTCCCTTCCCATGAACCCTGAGAGCCGATTTATAGAACTGTCCCAACTGGGGGATCCCTAGCAATGGGGAGTGGATAAGACTGGGATCAGTGATTTTTGTTAAAATGATCAAGCATAGCCCTGATCAATAGCAACAAAGGGCAGGACACCAGGAACAATGTTGCACAGAGGAGACGCAG
>NW_005252969.1:0-276 GCF_000412655.1 Myotis brandtii | reverse complement strand
CAACGCTCTATCCACTGAGCCAAACCGGCTAGGGAGGCATTTGGCATTCTTAAAGGTAGGTGCTTACCAAATTACACTGCAGGTTTATTTAGGTGAACAATGTCAGTGCATAGGACATGAAGGTGTCCAAATAAAATCTCTGGTGAGCATGCCACCCTCGATTTGAATAAAAGTGATTTGGCATCTGCCTGAGAAAAATGTCACAGAAAACCGAAGACAAGGAAATTAAAACGAATGTGGACCAGCCCTAGCCAGTTTGGCTCAGTGGATAGAGCG
>NW_005252968.1:0-276 GCF_000412655.1 Myotis brandtii | reverse complement strand
GGCCTCTGATGAGGCCTGTCATGGCAGGAGCTGTGGTCTTCAGGGGAGGATGCAGCCACTGCCAAGCCAGTGGGAGGGATGGGGAAGTAAATCCCTCAACCTCACTCTCCCCCACCTTGTGATCTCCCGCTGGGCCTCCCTTTGGCTGAGCCCAGCAGAACGTGAGGGCAAAGGAACCCAGCTGTGCAATCCATACAGGGCACAGAGCAGGGTGGAGCGGGGGTAGAGGGGATGCAAGGGGCAAACAGAGAATATCCAACAGAGCTGGACACAGCT
>NW_005252967.1:0-276 GCF_000412655.1 Myotis brandtii | reverse complement strand
GAAAGCAAGGACATTATCAATAACTAATAGGTTTGTGCCAAAGACACCAGAGACAATATAAAAGGGTTTCCACTGACCTAAAATGGGACAATTTTCATCACAAAGAATAATAACTGCAATGAATTAGAACACATCAAAATACAATAATCCAAAAATAAGTTGAATAATCTGAATCAAATAAAAAATAATCAAATCAAAAAAATAATCTGAATCAAATCAAGCATTTATATCAAATTACAAGTTTATATTAAATGCAAAGACAGAGCAACAAGTTAA
>NW_005252966.1:0-276 GCF_000412655.1 Myotis brandtii | reverse complement strand
GATCTAAAACAAGTGGAACAATGGTGGGAAATGAAACCTTAAGCTACAGAAGCTGACTTGTGTTTCAGTCAGAAACCATGAAGCCTTCTCGGGCCTGCGATGTACGAATTGTACTCTCTCTGCAACAGCTTTAGTGTTCCAAACACTAGGAACTAGTAAAAACTTTAGGTTTGAGGAACTCCAATGTGGAAAAGCTACTCCAAGCATTTCACCTCAAGTGACTGAGAGGTACTTAAAAATAAATGCATGAAAAACCTGAGAGCATGAGACATCCTT
>NW_005252965.1:0-276 GCF_000412655.1 Myotis brandtii | reverse complement strand
TGTGAATAGTTACTTATTATTTCTAAGCAAAACTCCATAAAATATAAAAAATGAATTTTAGCCAATATACTCATTTTTTATGCAACAAACAAATCTAATGGCACGATTGAATGGAATGTGCCAAGCAAGCATATTAATTGAAATTGTGACTTAAGTAAAATAAGGTTAAGTTCTATGTCTGCTAGAATTACTAATAAAGACAATGGGATGAAAAGAGCAAGGTGTCTGAGACTAAGCTCAGGAATCAGGAAAGTCTTCCAAAGGTGAGGACATGTG
>NW_005252964.1:0-276 GCF_000412655.1 Myotis brandtii | reverse complement strand
TGGTGGGAGCCCCCTGCTGTCCGGAGTGAGGAGTGGCGGAATGGTGGGAAGGTGGGCAGAAGCTGCCCAGAGGAGGAGCAAAGGGGCCTGCCCCACGGAGTCAAGCCCCCCTCCCCCTCCTGGATTGTGATGTGGCCCTGCCCCCCTTTCTGAACATTCCCCCAAACCCTGGCAGCACACCCCTTCCCACAGTTCCCTGTGCTTCCAGACATTTGCAGCTGCTGATGCTGACTTCTCAATTGACTTCAGTCTAACCAACAATTATTTTGCACCTAC
>NW_005252963.1:0-276 GCF_000412655.1 Myotis brandtii | reverse complement strand
ATGACTATTTGCATATTACATCTTTATTATATAGGATGATGTAGGTTCCCATGCAGTTGTAACCCCCCCAGGGGTGCATCTTGCACAACTCTGGTCAGCATCACATCCAGGACGTGGACACTGACACGGTCCAGTACAGAGCATCCCATCCCAGGGGATTGCTTTTCTCTCACCGCCCCAAGTCAAGTCTCCGTCCATCCCCACTTATGCCCCTTTCCCTCTGGTAGTCACCATGCTCTGGTCCTGTTGTCTATAAGTTGTATTTTGTTTTGTTTT
>NW_005252962.1:0-276 GCF_000412655.1 Myotis brandtii | reverse complement strand
ACTGAACAAAACAAGCAGATGTATAACTAATTAATGCTATTATTTGACACAGTATGAAAATAAAGGATCCAGTATTGAGTAGAATAGTAAACAGGAGTCAAGGAAGTGGACCCAGTAAGTGTGGACTGTCCTTTCAAGACCTTTGGGAGTGTAAAGAAAGGAGAAAGACAATAAACAACTTGGTGGATTCATGAGCTGATTTAGCCCATGAAAGTTGTTCTCAGCTCATTTTGAAAGAGATTAAGGCTAGAATTCAGCCCTAGATTACATTAAAAA
>NW_005252961.1:0-276 GCF_000412655.1 Myotis brandtii | reverse complement strand
AGTGCACAAATTTCATGCACTGGGCCTCTAGTGCGTTTATAAGAGCTCTTTGCTTATTGGAAAATTAGTCTTCTGTCATCTACTACCTCTGTCGCCTGCCAGATCTGTGTGTCTTTAACATTGTCTCTGGTGTATTTTCCATATATAACCTTCCATATATTTTTTCCATATATAACTTTGTAATTTTCTTATATAGTCAAATATGGTCTTCTTCCATATCTTCTGATTTTCTAGTCTTGGTTATAAGAGTCTTTGTAAATTCTAGGTTATATATAT
>NW_005252960.1:0-276 GCF_000412655.1 Myotis brandtii | reverse complement strand
CAAATCTCTCAGTCTCCCAGGGCTTCAGTTGAGTTTTTTCATCTGTCAGGTATGAGAGTCCAACTCCAGTCAGTGGTTTCCAGTTAGAGCCATGGAGATCTTCTGAAGGCCATTGGGGCAGAGAAATGCTCTATTAATCACCCACCCTGCTTTAACCTCAGAAGCTGCTTATGTGTGTGGAATGAACATGATATAATCCATAAAGTAAATAACTAAAGGATTTTTGAATAACAATTATCTGCTATTTTTAAAATATATTTTTATTGATTTCAGAGA
>NW_005252959.1:0-276 GCF_000412655.1 Myotis brandtii | reverse complement strand
ATAACAGCCAAAAAAGAATCTGCATTATCAACAGTGGTACTCAATTTGGTTGGTGTAAGAGAAGAAAGGTTTTTCAGTTATAAAAATTACCTGGGAAATTTTTTCAAACTTTTGTATCTCTCATAGATTAGAAGATACCCTCTGGGGAACATGCAAGAATGCTGGTAAGGGTGAAGGGGATGAGTAGGAATATGGGCATGTGTAAGTTCAGAAAATTCCTTAAGTTATTCTTATACCTTCTGAATGAGACCACTGATAGATATTCTTATGAATATC
>NW_005252958.1:0-276 GCF_000412655.1 Myotis brandtii | reverse complement strand
AAAAAAAATGTCTTTGCAGGTGTGATTAAGTTAAGGACTTTGATTTGGGGAGATTTTCCTAGATTCTCAGAATGAATCTGCAATGCAATGCCATGTATACAAGGGAGGTAGAGGGAGATTTGGCACATATAGAAGAAACCAGGAGAAGACAGTGCAGGAACAGACTTGAAGATGGTGGCCTGAAGGTTAGAATGACATGGCCACAAAGCAAGGAATGCCAGCAGCCACTGGAAATTCAAAGAGGCCAGAATAAAGGGAGTGTCACACCTTGACTTC
>NW_005252957.1:0-276 GCF_000412655.1 Myotis brandtii | reverse complement strand
TAAGAATAAAGTCTTTGTTTCACGTATTCACAACTATAAACCCAGTTTTCCCCTACCCTGTATAACTTAGCTCCAGAGCATTAAATAACTTTTTTCTCAACAGGACACTATCTCCATTGTAACATTTGTTCTATTCCATTAAAAAAAAAAAAAGTTCTCAATCAATCCTTCATGGCAGTTTGTTCCATAATAATATACAAGGTGGCCTAGATTGTGGATCCAAGCTATACTCCCTGAGTTTAAACCCCCGCTCAGGAACTCACTAGCTGCATGACA
>NW_005252956.1:0-276 GCF_000412655.1 Myotis brandtii | reverse complement strand
CACGATCACACAGCTGGTATCCAGGCGAGCTGGGCCCAAGCTCAGTCCTGCCTGGTTCCGAACCCGGTGCTCTCTCCGCCTCCCCTGCTGCACAGAACCAGGCGTGTTCTTGGGTTTTCATCTCTTTGACAGCCGCTTTTCCTTTTTTTCTCTTCCTCTGCTCATTACCAGGAAGTAGGAGACGTCTCTTCTATAGGGACCTCAGGTGCGACAGCCTCACAGGCCCGAGGGACTGCACACCTTGTGTCTGCTGCCAGGAGCTGACTCAGCATCCCC
>NW_005252955.1:0-276 GCF_000412655.1 Myotis brandtii | reverse complement strand
GTTCATAGGTCGACACTCAACCACTGAGCCACGCTGGATGGGCGGATGACAACTTCTTTAACCCATTTTCTGTGGTTGGACATTTGGATTGTTGTCCGTATTTCATGATGACATACTGTGTTGCAAATTAATAACTCGCCGGTCTCATTTCACTCCTGAGCAAGTGTCTATAAAATAAATTCCTAGCAGTGGAGTTGCTGGGTCCAAGGGCATATACATTTATAATTTTGACGGATGCTGCTCAAATTGTCTTCCATGGGGGCGGGGGCGGGGACC
>NW_005252954.1:0-276 GCF_000412655.1 Myotis brandtii | reverse complement strand
TTTAATGACTTCTTAAAAAGGAGAAAAATCAAAAGCTATTTCCCTTCTGAAACCTAAATTCCTCAGTCCCTTTAATATTATAAATGGTTCTATAGATATTATATTTCATTGATATGTCATATGTCAAGTCGAATTGTCAATTTAAAAATGCAGATTTTGATGAGTACTTGCCATACTTATTACAAGTTTTATAGCTGCTCTCAACAACTAGGACCACGAGACACAAGAGATGCATGAAATCTTTGGCTTAACAATTAAATTCATGGCTGTGTCCCC
>NW_005252953.1:0-276 GCF_000412655.1 Myotis brandtii | reverse complement strand
AGGATTTTCCCAGGGGACCCCAGTCTTGGCCTGAAGCCCTGCAAGGGCCTGGCACACACAAGGGTCAGGGCTAGATCTTGGTCCTAAGGACAAGACATTGGGGCTGGAGCCATTCTGGCTCCTGGGCTGCACAGCCCTCTGAGGGCCTGAGAAAGAACTGGGCTTGGACACGGGAGGCCTGAAACCAGCGGTGCAATGGCAGGTGCGTCACTTCCGGTTGACACCCTGGCAGGCAGCACAGGCAGCGTGGGGGCCGCATATGCCTAGGGAGGGCCG
>NW_005252952.1:0-276 GCF_000412655.1 Myotis brandtii | reverse complement strand
TAGGAGGAGAACAACAATGAAGAATGACAACCATCCCCAAATCAACATTCATTCGGTACTGAAAGGATTCATTCTTTCTCAAAATTTTCACAAATGGCAATTATCTATAGGGTCTTATGCCCGATAGGAGCTTTTCCATTTTAGCAGAATAACTATTATGCCTTAGCTCTCCAAATGTGTCAATTTATAAATATCAAATTTCAATAAGCCTCAATAATTCATTTTCTAGATCGCCAGGCAGTGGCTATTAGTTGTAAGCAAAAATGAAAATACGCA
>NW_005252951.1:0-276 GCF_000412655.1 Myotis brandtii | reverse complement strand
ACCAAACAAGAGAAAGGGTTATATTTAGATGGAACCTGGAAGAATGGCAGGATGAAAAGCATTGCAGGTTGAAGGAAACCCAAATAAAGATCTGGTGTCAGGAGTACTGCCTGTAGATGACAAGGCAGAATGAAGATGCAGGCTTCTATTGTTGATGGTAGTGTTGGTGGTGAAAGTAATAATTGATTTGGGGGTTTAAACTATGGGGGATTTCATGTTTTTGTGGGCTAACAGAGCAGCTAAAAAGGAATGTGATTAAAAACACTAGCCAGAAAA
>NW_005252950.1:0-276 GCF_000412655.1 Myotis brandtii | reverse complement strand
TTCAGGGAAGTAAAGGAGTAATAACAGTTAGAAGTTGATCTTAAATGTCCTGAGGACACTTATTTGACTAAGCTTCTTAGATTTACTGAGCATCAACAGAGATAGTTGAGTAGCGGGTTTTTGGTGTGTGTGGAGACCTGATAGAGGGAGTGTATAACAACCAATTGCTCCTCGGGTATTAAAACAGAAGTAAAACTAAGAAACCCGTGAAGGAATACTGAGCCTCTGTGAGGTGGTATTTACTGTTCAAAATACCAACAATAAGATACCATCTGA
>NW_005252949.1:0-276 GCF_000412655.1 Myotis brandtii | reverse complement strand
CCAACCTGTGGTTGCAATGTATCCAGGATTTGACAAAAATCAGACCATGAACAAATGTTTGATTACTATCCAATTCCACAGAAATTCATTCATTTCATTGACTAATGAGGATAGTCCCAACATTTTTGTTTACATTAAAGAAAAGAAAAAAGAGAACAAAGACATATTTTGAAATTTCACTCATTCACCAGTGATGTGTGACCCTTTTTGCTGAATTGGATGGTAATTTCCAAATATTGAAAGAACTAGAGGCCCGGTGCACAAAATTCGTGCATG
>NW_005252948.1:0-276 GCF_000412655.1 Myotis brandtii | reverse complement strand
GACCAAAAATAAAAAATTACTTATTATCTTACTCTCCAGAGGTATCCAGTGTTAATATGTTAATATACAATTGATCCTAGTCAACTGTACAACACAGGTGTGAATGGCATGGGTTCACTTATACATGGATCTTTTTTCCAATAAGTATAGTACATGAATTTTTCTTCCTTATGATTTTTAAATAACATTTTCTTTTCTATAGTTTACTTTACTATAGGCATACAATATATAATACATACAACATACAAAATATGTGTTAATTGACTATTTATGTTA
>NW_005252947.1:0-276 GCF_000412655.1 Myotis brandtii | reverse complement strand
TCTCTCCATTTGGCAGAAATGCATGAAAGTGGTTGATTAAAAACCACTTTGGTTTTACTTTAACATTTACGTTATGTTTGGGGATCGTTTTTTTAAAGGTTAGATCAGAAAATAAGTGGGCGTTTACTCACCCTCTAGCACCAGCATACAGAAAATGGTTGGTCTACATTCCTTCCTCTCCAGTTTGGAGGAAAAGTGCTGTTTTGTCCCGTAGGTGACTTTTAAACGGCAGCACTGCTTGGCGGAGCTCACTCAGAAGGGAGCCCCCACCCCCCC
>NW_005252946.1:0-276 GCF_000412655.1 Myotis brandtii | reverse complement strand
TCCTCTTGGCCGGCGCCGTGTCCGCCCAGACCCGCTCAGCGCTGCGGGCATCGGGCTGCGCGAATGTCTTCTCTGAGCCGGAGGCCTCCAAGCCCCACTGCGCTGCTAGCTTTGCAGGGGAGGGCGGTCGGAACACCGCTCGCCTCCTGGGGAGCCTGAACTCGACCCTGGCCAGTACGCGGGAGGACCCCCGGTATCCGTCATAGGCCGGCCCTCTGTCAGGCGAGTGGTTCAGGTCTGATGGAGGAAGAGGGGCCTGGGGTCGTGGGGAAGGAT
>NW_005252945.1:0-276 GCF_000412655.1 Myotis brandtii | reverse complement strand
CAACCCCAGCATGTGCCCAGACCAGGAATTAAACCATGAACTCCTGGTTCATATGCTGATGCTCAACCACTTTACAACACCATCCGGGCAATAAATAAGGATTTTAATTGTCCTTCCGGAAACTACAGTCTAGTAAGGGAGATAAAGAGACCATTTTATGTTTATATCTCTACTAGAGGCCAGGCGCATGGATTCGTGCACCAGTGGGGACCCTCAGCCTGGCCTGAAGGGATCAGGCAGAAACCAGCTCTCCAATATCCCCTGAGGGGTCCCGGA
>NW_005252944.1:0-276 GCF_000412655.1 Myotis brandtii | reverse complement strand
AAAAAAAAAAAGATAACATCATACAATGACTATGGTATGTACTGGCCCCACCTCAGGTTCACTGTGGGCTTTTCTCCTCTAAGAAACAGACAGACGTGCCATTCCCATTTTAGATGAGGAAACTGAGGTGCAGAGGTCAGCCAACCTCCCTGAAGTCTGAGAGCAGGTGGTTGATGTGGCCCCGGGCTCCCATTCCCAGCCTATGCCCTGCCTGTCCGACTCAGTACCTGAGGCCTGGGCTCCTTCTTCAGACCCATTCTTAGTGCCTGGAGTCGG
>NW_005252943.1:0-276 GCF_000412655.1 Myotis brandtii | reverse complement strand
TGCTAGTTTAGGGGATGACAGTCTGATCTCTCCATTGTTTTCCTCTTAAGACTAGAAAATAATCTGTGCATTGTTTTGGGGTACCAAATGAATTTCCTTTTCACCATTAACCATTTACTTAAGGGTTGTAGCTCCAGTTAGTAATCTTTGCCAAAATGAGTGATTTAATTCGGGTTATAAAATTATATTTTTCTATTTTCATTAGCTACATTCTTCATTATTCTTTTTATTTGTCTTGTTTTGTTAGTCCTCACCCGAGGATATTTTTCCATTGAT
>NW_005252942.1:0-276 GCF_000412655.1 Myotis brandtii | reverse complement strand
CCAATAAGCGTACCTTTCCGTTTTCACTTCATGGAGCGTGCTTTTGTATTGATCTAAAAACTCACCGTCAGATACAAGGATACGTGGACGTCGCCCATGTTACCTCCTGAGAACCGTGTAATGTTAACGTAAAAAAACAAAACAAAACAAAAACCCCACCATGCAAAGCTATAAAGCATTTTTGTGAGTTTATTTGAGCCGAACTGTCGGCACTCGCAGGGAAGCAGAATCTCCACAGGCTCGGACAGTGCCCCAGAGCAGCGGTTCTCGACCTTG
>NW_005252941.1:0-276 GCF_000412655.1 Myotis brandtii | reverse complement strand
AGGGCTCTGATTTACTTTCTTTGTCTACAACTCAGACCCTGATCACAGCATGCCCCTTGGTTCGGACACTCTCTCACTGCTTGTGCATGTGAGCACAGAACACCAACAGACAGTGTCTTCTCCTGCCCCTGGCTGGTCACCGCTTGCCACTAGCCAGCCAGTCATTGGCTGGGCTGCATTCCCACCGCTCTCTCTTCCTCCCAACAAGGCTGAGGGAAGTAAGTGTCTGCCACCACTGAAGGAAGTGCCCACTACCACAAGTTCCCAGCCATACTG
>NW_005252940.1:0-276 GCF_000412655.1 Myotis brandtii | reverse complement strand
CAGCAGTCATGGCAGAGTTCGAAAGAGGGCTCAGGCCTTGGTAGGGTTTGGGGCCCCATGTACCCCATTAGGCTGTCCCTTGACCAAGCTGGTGCCCCCTGCTGGGACCAGGCACTGTCCAGTGGTGACAGCGAAGCAGGTGCCCAAGTTTCAGGTGGACTGCTGCTTCCTTCCCCGGGGTGGGGCCTTCTGCCCTCAGGCTGACCTGGCCAGCAGCCTGGGAAGTGGGGCCTGTGGGCAGAGGAACTCCAGCCTTTCCTGTCACAATTCCCCGGC
>NW_005252939.1:0-276 GCF_000412655.1 Myotis brandtii | reverse complement strand
CCAAGGACAGCAAATTCAAGATGCCCAAGTTCAAGATGCCTTCGTTTGGCACATCTGTACCGAGCAAGGATTGGGGAAGTTCCGTGGACATGCCAGGGCCCATGGCCAAAGAAAAGATGACGCTGCCTTCCTTCCCAGGTGAGATGGGAGTCGCAGAGGGCAGCGTCAGAATGCCATCGGCTGATCTCGAGCTCCCTGAGGGAGAGATGGAGGTGGCCCTACCTGAGGGACAGGTGAGCCTGGGAGAGATGAAGGGCAAAGCAGAAGGAGCCAGCT
>NW_005252938.1:0-276 GCF_000412655.1 Myotis brandtii | reverse complement strand
AATTAAACTCGTAAGTCAAGGCCCCACTGTATTTGAGTTATCTTTTGAAGAAGAGTGTTCTTGGAAGAGGGAGAGGGGACTAGCATGGAGTTGAGTGATGAGGATTCCAGGCTGCTGAGCAACAGAAGCGATGTAGAAACCAGAAGTGGGGGTTTCTAAAGGTGCCCCTAACCTACTGACCACCTTTTCCAGTGTCCTCCGTGCTGTTTGCATCGCTTTCATCACTATCTCAGCTAGCATGTGCAGTGCCTTGATGTGAATAAAAAAAGACTGAGC
>NW_005252937.1:0-276 GCF_000412655.1 Myotis brandtii | reverse complement strand
AACCTGAGACCCATCAACATCCATGAAGAAAGGCCATAAACTCTCCAAAACGAAACCTTACCAAGACTGATCATTCCTGCCCACATTCCCCTATTACTGCTCAGGCTTTAGCCTGCCGTTTTGTGACTTGTTCTTCCTTCATAGATGCCTAATATTTGTTTTCCCTTGTGTAGAAATGTCTCATAGGTTGGCTCTGAGTAGAAAGCTAGTTTGCTGCAACTCCACCCACACCCCCTTAGGAATGATTCTGGCCCTAACTTCATTATGGAGGGACAG
>NW_005252936.1:0-276 GCF_000412655.1 Myotis brandtii | reverse complement strand
CCTGGAACTAATACATGATTTTAACAAGGTTGCAGTATACAAGTTAGTAGAAAAAAGTTAATTGTTTTCCTACAGACCAACAATGAACAAGTGGAATTTGAACTGAAAAAGACAACACAATTTGCAGTAGCATCGCACCATCCCCCACCAAAAATATTTAGATACAAATCTAACCAAATATACACATTATATTTATGAGGAAAACTAAAGAACTTGATGAAGATCTAAGGCAGCCGTGAGCAAACTACGGTCCGCGGGCCGGATCCGGCCCGTTTG
>NW_005252935.1:0-276 GCF_000412655.1 Myotis brandtii | reverse complement strand
GCTAACTTACATAGGCACGTAGCAGTTGTCATTGGACGCCAAGGTCCAAAGCAGAAGAAATTTCCAGAAACCCCATCATGCTCTCCATCCCAGACAACGAATGAGCCCGTTGCCCAGCACCCGCACCTTCCCAACCCAGGGCGATGAGCAGGGAGGGGCCAGTGTCGGATGAGGCAGAGGCGGAGACTGCTGAGGCTGAGGCACCCCGTGAGGAGGCTGGGACGGCCCTGTGAGGGAGCGGGGGGACTGGTCAGGGCTGGAGCCCAGGCCCCTGGG
>NW_005252934.1:0-276 GCF_000412655.1 Myotis brandtii | reverse complement strand
GAAAGAATTAGGAGAGCTATCCTAGAAAATCGATCTTAGTGACAAGGAGAGAAACTGCTTCTACAGGGAAAGGAGACCTGATGGAAAAATGGAAGGCTCCCAAAGACCCCCTGAAAAATGAAAGGTCTGCAAGCGGGAGACACAGAATTCCATGGCAGGTGGATTTTTCTTGGCTGTGAGTAACTTCTATATGTATTTTTTTTTTCATTTCAGAGAGGAAGGGAGAGGGAAAGAGAGGCAAGAACATCAATGATGAGAGAGAATCATTGATTGGCT
>NW_005252933.1:0-276 GCF_000412655.1 Myotis brandtii | reverse complement strand
ATAACAGCTTATCTCGACATGATGCTATTACAATCAGATGTAACAGAGAAGAGATTTTATAGGAGGCAGTTTTATGCCCATTTGGCAAATGAGGAATATTCCACATTTTCTTTATTGGCTTATCATTAAAAGTAGTTCTTGTTTCCCATTTATTTTGGCAAACTTTGGAGGGTTTTTTTAATGTACAAAGTCATCTGCAGAGCTATTGCCACAGTGAGGGTGAGGAGGAGGCTTCATAGCAAAGGCCTGGAGGTAAAAGGCTGCATGGGGAGAATT
>NW_005252932.1:0-276 GCF_000412655.1 Myotis brandtii | reverse complement strand
TAGTCAGCAAAACCAATCATGCATTGCTGTCCTCACTGACTGTCTTGACTGCAGGGCACCAGAAAGGTTGTTCCCATGAACAGTACTATACCAGAGTGGCGGAAATCACATTCCATATAAATTCATGATCTCCGCCACACTAGGTAGGGCACTGTGCCCAGCAGATCTTTAGGTGCAGAAGCAGCCTGTCTGCTAAGCATCCGCAAATGTAGATTTCCATGTTGCCCTCCTTATCAATGTTACTAAAAGGGGCTCAAGGATCATGGCATGACCAGC
>NW_005252931.1:0-276 GCF_000412655.1 Myotis brandtii | reverse complement strand
AGGTCTCTCCTTAGCTAGGTCTGGATTTGTTTTTATTCAACAAAGATAATAACAATAGGCTTCAGAAATCCTCACTTGAATGGACTCCGAATAAGTTTGAACCTGACATTTGAACATAAATCTTGCTGACTATGTAAACTGATTTTATTATAGTTTAGGATCTAGAGAGAGAGAGAGTGTGTGCGCGTGTGTGAAAATCAAGGACAGTTTTTTTTAAATGATGCTGGAAAATATATTCTACATTATAATGGAGAAAAATAAGGTAATTATATCATT
>NW_005252930.1:0-276 GCF_000412655.1 Myotis brandtii | reverse complement strand
AGAATCTCAGGTATTAAAGGGCACACAAAAGTGGGACCACAGACGAGATTTTTGTTGTTAGTTCTAAGATAAATTGGAGGGTCTGTAAGTGTTTATGAATTGATTATAGTCTCAGAAATACAGATTTGATTACCTACACACATTTGAAGGCATATGTGTTGAAAAAGATTAGGGCTTTTTTTTATTGCCCAGTTCTCAGATTGCAATACAGTGTCTCTTACCAAATGAGTATGAAAATGTCTGTTATTTTCTAACCTATTAGAGATTATTGATTCT
>NW_005252929.1:0-276 GCF_000412655.1 Myotis brandtii | reverse complement strand
TGCATGCACAATACATATAAAGCTCTTGCTGGCGCCATTCACATGTGTGTTTTAATTTTATAATACTATGTTATGTATACTATTTTGACATGTAATTTTTTCAGTAACATAATTACCGCATGAATCTTTCTTCTAGTTAATTTCTTTAGTTGTAGTATATAAACATCTCCTAACAAGATACACATATAAAAAGGGAGATAGGCAGCAAAGGCCAATGACATTAATTTTCTTAAAAGTCTGTTGTCACCCTGACCGGTTTGGCTCAGTGGATAGAGC
>NW_005252928.1:0-276 GCF_000412655.1 Myotis brandtii | reverse complement strand
GAATTATTTCCCCCCACTGTCTTCTTCCAGCTCATGAAAGCTGATATTTGTTTAATGCCTTGTTATTTACATGTTGCCTTAAAGTCACAGTGACCATAGCGCTTTCCTCAGCTACAAGAAATTTCAAGCTACGGTGAGCCTTTCAGAAGGCTTTCCTTTAAGGTTTTCATGGCCATTTGAAGTGGCTTTTCATGAACCAGTGACTGGCAATAGGAAGGGGTGAGTGGAGGGTGTTCATACACATTCACCCTCTTAAGCAGGCTATCAGAGCCACAC
>NW_005252927.1:0-276 GCF_000412655.1 Myotis brandtii | reverse complement strand
ATAAAGAGCTAATATGCTAATTAGACCAGAAGGCAGACTGACCTGGCCAAACGACCAGTGGGCGGGGGGTGGGGCCAGCGAGTCTGCACCACCAGGCCAGCCATGGTGGTCCAGGAGCCCCCCTTTCCACAGAGGTGGCAGGAGAGGGGGCTGCATGGTCCTGGTCTTGGCACCGTGACTTCGGCAGAGGTGGCGGAGAGGGGGCGACGCGGCCCCAGAGCCTCCACAGAGGTGGGACAGGGCACAACCATGGAGCCTCAACCTTCCAAGGCCCCT
>NW_005252926.1:0-276 GCF_000412655.1 Myotis brandtii | reverse complement strand
TATGTAAATAGAACACAGTTATTAATTTTTATTTGATGAAGCTTCAAGAGATTTCAAGTATATTAGATCAGCCTAATTTGGTTTTAAAATATTTCTTTTAAAAAGAGAGGAATTATTGAATTATTCCAGGGCCCTTGAAATGTTACAGAGCTATCTCTCGGTTAAAGTCTTGAAATTTAACATGGAAAGACTATCAAAATAATTATAACCCAAAGATTATGTTATACGTTTGTTATACATATAATTATTCTAAAATATATCAATTAAATTTAAACT
>NW_005252925.1:0-276 GCF_000412655.1 Myotis brandtii | reverse complement strand
AAGTCTGGAGTTTAAAATAAAGGTTAAATCAAAACAATCAACACAATATGATGGGAGAGGGAGTATTCATTAGATAGTTTAAAATGTACTAAGACCCTGCCTGTTCAAGAAGAGGATAAGATACTGAAAATCTTTACACTTTGAAACATTTAGAGTTAAATGTGTATGGTAAAACTTTAGGGTAATCATGAACTAAAAAGAACTTCAATTTATAGCTTCTACACCAACAAAGAAGAAAACATAGACTATAAAACACCCTATAAATTTAAGAGAAGT
>NW_005252924.1:0-276 GCF_000412655.1 Myotis brandtii | reverse complement strand
AGGAGGGTAAATGAGCACCTAAGCATCGTTCACACCCAATGTGTCCAGTGAGATGAAAAGTTTTGTAGCCATTATTTTCCCAGAAAGTGTGGGGAGAAAATCAAGAAGACAACTGAATCACCTTTCATTCTGCCATTTTTGTCATTAATTTGATGGCTCTTGGTTTTGATACGGCAGAAATAAAAATTAAAAGGTAAAAGACAAACTCATAAGCTGTGGACGAGCCACTGCATATAAAACACAGAGGGCATGCCTGGCCGGCGTGGCTCAGTGGTT
>NW_005252923.1:0-276 GCF_000412655.1 Myotis brandtii | reverse complement strand
GAAACATGTGAGAAAAAAACAAGCTGAGAGTAAAATAGAACATTGTTTTACCATGAAATATGTTAGAATCTGAGAGGAGAAAATAAAAGATTTAGAAGCAAAACCTTTGTATCACAAAATTTCTGATTTTACTAGTAGACATAATCCTATATAATAAAAGCCTAGTATATATACAAATCAACCAAACAGCAGATCGACCAGTGGAATGCAGAAGTTTCCCCCAGCCCGGAGGCTCCAGACCAGCCAAGGTGAGTGCCAGCAGGGGCCCCCTGATCA
>NW_005252922.1:0-276 GCF_000412655.1 Myotis brandtii | reverse complement strand
CTAGGTGTTTGGTAGCATTTTCTTGAAAACGATGAACATAATGCTGTGCCACCGAAAACAATTGACAATATTTGTTACGACAAATAAAAATCGAGCTCGTAAGAAAAATTGGAATTTTGGGCCTCATCTCTGTGCCTGATGAGCTTGATAGCATCCCGTTAGTGAAGGGCTTTCATAGCAGCAGCCGCACGTGATGTGTTTTTATTGCGTCATGAACTGTGTCCACATTGGACGAGCAGCCCGAGTCAGGGAGCCAGCTGACCAGCCAACGCGAGC
>NW_005252921.1:0-276 GCF_000412655.1 Myotis brandtii | reverse complement strand
GTCCATAGTGTTGTATCTGTTTTCAGGCAACAATACAACATAGAAATAATACTTGTTTTCACTTATAAACCATGCTACTTGGCAGTTGCCTTACTTTAAATCTCTCAAATTCTGAAAATGAAATAAAGGTAGTTATCTCCAATGGATGATTATCAACATCTTCTTGGACTTACTATTTACTAACAGTAGGAATGTCAATCCAATGGAACATCTTTTCATCCCACCAGCCTATAGCTTTGGATTTGTCATCTTATAGAGTTGGTTGAATATATATAT
>NW_005252920.1:0-276 GCF_000412655.1 Myotis brandtii | reverse complement strand
TGACTAAGCCATAGGGTGCCAAGATTTTGGTAAAAAGTTGTTTTGAGTGTTTCCATGGGGTTGTTTTTTAATAAGAAAAACATTTTAATTGATAAATTATTGCAGGTTTCCCTCTATAATATAGGTGGGCCTCATCCAATTAGTTGAAGGCTTCGAAAGAACAAACAGACCAATCTTCTCCCAAGTAAGAGAGATTTCTCCAGCAGACCACCTTTGGACTTTATCTGCAACATTGGTGTGTTTCTCCTGCCTCAGGGTCTTCAAACTGGAATATCT
>NW_005252919.1:0-276 GCF_000412655.1 Myotis brandtii | reverse complement strand
TTGATGCTCAACCACTGAGCCACACAGGCCGGGCTCAGATGCATTTTGATAGAGAGGTCACACATTGGATCAAGGATTTACAAGAACACAAACCCACTAAATAACTCCAAAGAAAGATCCCTTCGCTAGAGAACTCCCCCCTCCCCCAACCCCCAAGGCTGCAGGGAAGGCGTGAGGGCATCTGCTCTCAGAAAGGGAGATACTGGCAAACGGCAGGGGAGCCAGCAAGGAATTAGGTAGTTAATGAACCTGGGTCCTGGCTGCCTCCAAAAGCTG
>NW_005252918.1:0-276 GCF_000412655.1 Myotis brandtii | reverse complement strand
TGCCCCCCCTGCCCCTGGCGCCCTCCCTCCCCGAGGGCAGGACTGCAGGGGGCTTGGGCGCCTGGCCTCCAGACCTGAGTCCCAGTTCCAACCCAGCCCCACCACCCTAGCTGTGCGGCCGCTCTGCCTCAGTTTCCTCGCCTGCAGAGTGGGGTCACTGGCACCCGCAGGGCAGGGGAGGGTGGGATGAGCTGCTTCTTATGAAGCCCGCTCTGGGCTCCTCCCGGCCCTGCCTGGGCCTTTGCTGGCGAGACCGGCCGCTGCCACTCCGTGGCT
>NW_005252917.1:0-276 GCF_000412655.1 Myotis brandtii | reverse complement strand
CCCTTGCCAGTGTCATGATGTCATTAATTCAATAATCCGGAGAGTCTGCTTTGTTCTGAGAACTCGTGTCCTACTATAGCTGCTAAATAAAATGGAGGGTGTTAGGCAAGACCCGTAATAACCCAGTGGTTGGTCCAGGGATGGGTTAGTGACCAGAGCTTCCCTCTGCTCCCTGAGCAGGGCAGGTTTGTGGACTGTACTGTAAGGGAAACTGTGATAGGGCCCTGCAGCAGGGCTGGGGGTAGGCTTAGGTCAGGTCTACACTAAGTAGGACAG
>NW_005252916.1:0-276 GCF_000412655.1 Myotis brandtii | reverse complement strand
AGGAAATATGTGATTGAAGGAAAATGACTAGTTGTTATATTAAAGTACTTATAATGTTGCTACTTTTAAAGATATCCTAATAAAAATATGATTTTGCACAATCACAGGAATAAAGCTATATATTTGTTTATAATTAAATGTAATTATCTTTTTACCTCCTCCCCTACTTCATACACACATACATATCCAAATTATTCAAAAAGCGTAGAGTTGTTTTTATTTCTTCTTTATATTATGTTTTTATTTATATATTATCACAGGTATTTATTTGTTTTA
>NW_005252915.1:0-276 GCF_000412655.1 Myotis brandtii | reverse complement strand
ACCTCACACCTGTCAGAATGGCTGTCACTAATAAATCCACAAATGCCAAGTGTTGGTGAGGATGTGGAGAAAAATGAACCCTCACACATTGGTGGGAATGCAGATTGGTGTGGAAAACAGTATGAGGTTATCTCAAAAACTCAAAAAAAAAATGGAGCTGCCTAATGATCCAGCAATTTCACTTCTGGGAATATATCAGAAGAAATCTAAAACTCTGATTTGAAAGAATACATATACACCTATGTTCACTGCAGCACTTTTTACAATAGCCAAGAT
>NW_005252914.1:0-276 GCF_000412655.1 Myotis brandtii | reverse complement strand
CAATTTTACACCCTTTACAGAAAACCTTGAATTAATGTTTGAGTTAAATGTAACCTTTTCCCAGAGAGAATCTGTAAAAATTAAATTCAAAACAATATTACTAAAGCCCTACTACATATCTGGCTCTGGGCTAAGGGAAAGCAATGCTGAAGTTATTAAAACCTCATCTCTGCCCTGCATGAGTCTAGGAAGAGATCAGCCTGCCCACTTCCACAGAGTACAAGGAGGCCGAGGTTGGGGGTGGGGTGGGGGAGGGGAGAGAATAACCAAAGAACT
>NW_005252913.1:0-276 GCF_000412655.1 Myotis brandtii | reverse complement strand
CAATATGTAGATGATGTATTATAGAATTACACACTGGAAACCTATATAATTGTATTAACCAATGTCACTTCAATAGATTCAATTTTTTTTAGAAATAAAAAGAAAGTGCCAAGTTCTTCACAGTTTGCTCCTAAGTGGATAAGGAGGTTATAGAGAAAGGGGATAAAGAAAAAGGTTTTTGTTTTTTGCATTTATGGGGTCAGACCTTCCAATTACAGTAGACATGCAATATTATATTACTTTAGGTGTACAGCATAGTGGTTAGACATTTATATA
>NW_005252912.1:0-276 GCF_000412655.1 Myotis brandtii | reverse complement strand
CCTGCCACCTTATGACTTACCTGTGTTGGAACTGCCAGGTGCAACAGTTGTGCCAACAGCTGGGCCAGTGGTGCCTGAAACACAAAAGTTCTGAGATTTCAATGGCGACTCTTGCTGACTCCTATACAGCTCCTAAATAGCTGCCTCTAGAAGGAATCTAAGTGTATCTTTGTTATATCAAAGGGCCCTTTCACTACTTCCTGATGAGTTGACAATAATATACCTTTCCTATAATCCATATCACTAAGAAAGTAGTAAAAATTGCAATATTTCCAA
>NW_005252911.1:0-276 GCF_000412655.1 Myotis brandtii | reverse complement strand
CCCCAGCTGAAACCAGCAGGAAATAAGGACCTCAGTCCTATGGGTGCAAGGAAGTGAATTCCGCCATTAAGCAGTGAGCCGGGGGGAAAAAACCCTGAGCCTCAGATGAGAACTGCAGCATCAGCCCACACCCTGACTTCAAGTCTCTGAGACAGGAGCAGAGGATTCACTACACAGAGCTCAGACCCCTGACCCGTGGAAGGTGTTAGATTAATAAATGCCTGTTGTCTTTAAAAAATTTCATTAGAAAATGACTTTACAAGGCAAGGGACCACC
>NW_005252910.1:0-276 GCF_000412655.1 Myotis brandtii | reverse complement strand
CAACCCAGACTCTGTATGTTTCTAAAATGTAAACTTGGCCTTGTCACTGATCCTGTGTTTCTCGTTACTCTAACGCTCAAAGCTTCCTTCATGGTGCCCTCTGTGAGAGGAACAGCAACTGAGGCAGGAACTTCTCCCAGAACCACCTCCCTAATGAGGAAAAGCCTTAATCTGTGGTAAGATCACAACAATTGGTGTTTTAGTGGGTAGAACAAGTGGTGGAAACTCATTGCAATTGAGGGCAAAGAATATGAAACAAACAAACAAACAAACAAA
>NW_005252909.1:0-276 GCF_000412655.1 Myotis brandtii | reverse complement strand
GGTAAGAAAGTGCTGCAACAGATGCAAGATAAAATAGCAAAATAAAAATTCAGGATAAATAAGGGAAAATTTCAGAACAAACTAATGAAACCCAGGAAGTTGAAAAAAAAGGGGGGAAATAAGTAGCCTAAAAGTGTGGACTCACACAGAAGCAATTTTAGCAATGCCACATCTTCACCCCTAATATCACCCCTGAAAATTTATTTTTATTTATTGTTCTGAGGGCATAGGAGAGGAGTAGTTTCTTGCATAGGTGTTCTTCAAGTATTATTATTT
>NW_005252908.1:0-276 GCF_000412655.1 Myotis brandtii | reverse complement strand
ATGTCAAGTATTTCTAATGACATTATATGACCCTCCACTAGTTCGTATTCAAGTGATTTCTCAATTTCAATAACTTGGCTTCAACAATTACTTGGGACAGTTTAGTGTGGCAGCTGTGGGGTGGTGGATAGGGTTGGTCACAGAGTAGGGCTCACTGGAATCCAGGCCTTGACTTGTGAGACCCGGACTTCTGAGTCAGTTTTCTCATGTATGGACCAGGTCAGTGCTTTCCTACCTATTCTTTTGTTAAGGCACATATGGAAAACATATTTTTAC
>NW_005252907.1:0-276 GCF_000412655.1 Myotis brandtii | reverse complement strand
TTGCTTTGTTCCTTCATCAGATGATGTGAAAATCTTATTTAGATCAGTGTATTTAGTACTTTGAATGGTTAACTTCAGAGTAAAAGTATTTGAGAATTACATATATGGTATACACTCTTAAAGGGAGTTTATGATTGCTAATTCGCTCTTTAAGCTTTCTTTATATATTTCCCATTACATATTAATCAAAGTCCTCTTATCTACCTTGGAAAATGAAGAATTTCATCTATGAAATGTATCAACTATAGTATCAACAATTGAAGATACTTACAGAGG
>NW_005252906.1:0-276 GCF_000412655.1 Myotis brandtii | reverse complement strand
TTTTTTAAAAAAAGAACTGAATTTCTTTGTTCATATAACAGATTTTGCTTCACATGACCAGAAAAATCTTTACATGCCCTGAAACCTTCCAAATGTAAAGCTTTCCTTGCTATATTTTTATAAAAAATGTTCTTTTTATTTGGTTCTATGATCCTAAAAAAAAGCTATTAACTTGCATATGTGAAGGCATTGAAATTATACAAGCACCCATAGAAAGGAGAAATTCATATAGTTAGGAACCATGCAAAGTGACTATAATTTTATTATTTTTTTTAT
>NW_005252905.1:0-276 GCF_000412655.1 Myotis brandtii | reverse complement strand
CCTTTTCTACTGGGTTTGAACCGCACACCTAGGTTCACTGGTGACTGTGTTCTAACGTAAACACTCATTGCCTCCATGATCCAGTTCCAGAGCATTCCTCGGACTGACCTAGCTGCTGTCTTCCTCCATTTCGTTTTCCTCCACTGAACAGACTTATTTCAGAAGTTTTCTACAAAGTGAATTCTTTTCATAATGCTTCTATTATGAAACTAAAGCTGGATTGCAATCAGAAGAAAAATTCTTTCCAAAGTATGTTGATCAAAACAAACAAACAAA
>NW_005252904.1:0-276 GCF_000412655.1 Myotis brandtii | reverse complement strand
CAATCTGGGACCCCTCAAGAGATGTTGGAATGCTGGTTTCGGCCGGATCCCTGCAGGCCCCAAACCGGCAGTCTGACATCGCCCAAGGGATGTAGTAGTGTGTGAAGCAGCAGGTGCCTGGGGAGGAGCCTGAGCCTGGCCCGGGCACTGCTCCCACTCATCCTGGCCCTGCTGTACCTGCCACCACTGTCGCTTGGTAGCCACTGCTTGGTAACACTGCCGTGGAGGTGGGAGAGGCTGCAGCTGCGCTTGCCAGCCATGAGCCCTGTGTCTAGC
>NW_005252903.1:0-276 GCF_000412655.1 Myotis brandtii | reverse complement strand
TTTCACAGCTCTGCCATGAACTGACTAGAAAACTTGCGCAACTCAAGCAGCCCCTCTGGCCTCAGTTTCCTGTTCTGGCAAATGCGATTAGGAGAAGTGTACGTCATGGGTCCTGTGACAAACAGGATCCTTTTAGAGGGAAATAAACGAGAGCCCAATGGGAGAAGCTCTTTGGTAGTACAAATGGACCCTGATAAAATCAGCCTTATCCGAGTCATTCATTTACCCAGCTATACTCCAACTTCCACAAAGGGTAACAGCAATGGCAGCAGTGAG
>NW_005252902.1:0-276 GCF_000412655.1 Myotis brandtii | reverse complement strand
GGGCAGGAAGAAGTAAAAGGATGAAGGGCAAAAAACATGTGCCAGGTAAGTCAAGCCCCCTTTTAAAGTCTGATTACATTTCACTGGCCAGAATTATATCACACAATAATTACCCTCGTTTCAAGGAAAGATGGGAAATGTAGTTTGTGAGCTGGGCACACAGCTATCTTTAACAAAACTGAGTGGGGGTTTTTTGTTTTTGTTTTTAAGAATCATTGCTCATTTTCTTTCTCTTTTTTCAAATATATTATTATTGATTTCAGAGAGGAAGGGAGA
>NW_005252901.1:0-276 GCF_000412655.1 Myotis brandtii | reverse complement strand
TGCTGAGAATAAATGGTAGGACAAATCAATTGTGGTTCAACACACAAGAAATCAGTTATTGTAATTATTTGGTAGAAAAAACGATGAGAACTGTTTATTCCAAAGAATAACACCTTGTTTATTTGATAGAATATAAATATATATATCCTCCAAAGCTTACATTTTAACAAATTTTCAGAAATCCTAATTTAATCTATCTGCTATACTAACTATAAATATGAACTAGCTATTAAATTAGCCAAGAGAAAGAGCCTCATTTTAAAAATTCTGTAATAG
>NW_005252900.1:0-276 GCF_000412655.1 Myotis brandtii | reverse complement strand
CTCTCCCCCAGGTCCCTGAGGTACCAGTCCCCTGCCTATGTCCCCATCCCCAGGCGTGGCGCTTCCGTAGCTTGAATCCACACCCCTCTCCAGGAGAGACTGGGCACGGGCCCTGGAGTGGCTCAGCCCTCGCTGGCAGAGACAGGGAATATCGGACTTCATGTCCTCCAGGGGGGCCCTGAGACAGTGACTAATGGTGGGCATAGCCCGGAAGGAACCAACTTGGCACCTGTTAACTAAACTGCATTCAGACTTTATTTATTTTTTAAATGTCTT
>NW_005252899.1:0-276 GCF_000412655.1 Myotis brandtii | reverse complement strand
GCAGAACCTGTGGAAGTGGTGGACAGGGTTATGGAATCCAGGGCAGTGGCTATGGCGAGAGTGGCAGCTGTGACAGCTATAACCATGGAGGAGGCAGAGGCGGCTTTGGCAGTGGTAGTGGAAGCAATTTTGGAGGTGGCAGAAGCTACAAGGATTTCAGCAATTACAATGATCAATCTTCAAATTTTGGACCCACCAAAGGAGGAAACTTTGATTATTTTATTTTCTCATCACCATTTATTTCCTCTATGCCCTCTTCCACCTCTACCCATCCCC
>NW_005252898.1:0-276 GCF_000412655.1 Myotis brandtii | reverse complement strand
CATCCGGGACTCGGCACAGTAATGTCTGCAAGCTGCTGGGTGTGGAGATGCTGGGGAGGCGCCCTGCTAACTAGGAGGAATCCTTTAGGGCAAGTGTGAAACCCAGTGCCTGTGCCACGTGGGGACTGGGCCTGGGCTGCCATAATAAACCACACAGATGAGGCGGCCGAAAACAAGAGAAATTCACTCCCTCCCAGTTCTGGAAGCCAGAACTTTAACCTGAAGTTGCCAACAGGGTTGCACTCCCTCCTAAATCTCTGGGGCAGGATTCCTCCC
>NW_005252897.1:0-276 GCF_000412655.1 Myotis brandtii | reverse complement strand
CGGCTTCCCACAGCCTAAGAGGGAGGGTATGGCTGGTCCTGTCTTCTGATGAGGAACCCAGCTTGGTGCCAACAGAGAGCAGGGGGCAGAGCAGAGCCGGGCCCTGGGCCTGGCTGCCATCTGCCCAGGTGTGGGCAGCCCAGCTTGGCGCCCCCTGGAGGCTGGGGTGGCTGTTGACTGGGAGCTGGAGAGGGCTGTAAGGTGGGACCAGGTGGCAGCACTGGTGACTTCTGGCCACTGGAATTAATGGTGGAGACAGGTGGTAGGAGGCCCCCC
>NW_005252896.1:0-276 GCF_000412655.1 Myotis brandtii | reverse complement strand
GAGGATGGGCTGAGATCCGCCCCTGTGCCCACCACAGTGTCATGGCCCAAAGTTCCTTTCAAGGTCCACGAATTCGTGCCCTGAGCCCCTGGTATACAATAAAAGTGCACATATTAAATAGCTTGATGAATTTTTACAAACTGAATACATTGTGTAACTATTGTCTAAAGCAAGAAACTCTTCTATTTAGACTTCTAAAAACATATTACTATTATTTATTATTATTATTTTAATCCTCACTAGAGGAGAGGAGAGAGAGAGAGAGAGAGAGAGAGA
>NW_005252895.1:0-276 GCF_000412655.1 Myotis brandtii | reverse complement strand
AGAAAGAAAGAAAAAGAAAATGACCGGTTTGGGTAGGGCAAGGTGTGCCAGCCTCAAGGAAATGCTTTTCAGTCCCTCCTTCCCTGTGGGGCGTGGCTGCCGGCGAAGGATGGAGTTTGGGCGGGCTTCCCCACAAGGGAAGTCTGTGGGCACTGCGGTTTCTGGGGCTCACCACACACCAGCCTGCGGGAAACCTCTGCTGAAACTGTGAAAGCTGGCCTTGTTGCTGACCTCCATACTCATTTCCTTCCCGAGTGATTGACTGATAGGTATAAA
>NW_005252894.1:0-276 GCF_000412655.1 Myotis brandtii | reverse complement strand
ATTTATGTTTTATTTTTAATGGCCCAAATCTTGGAAGTATGAGACAGAAAGGAAAAGTAAGGATATAGAAATATGTTTGAATTGAGAATTCAAATTTACAATTGGAATAAAGAGGAGTATTTATTCATCAAATAGTCAAAAGTAATTTTATAAGTGACAGAAAATGTTGAGCATATGATTAAAATTTTAAAGGGAATTTATTGAGTCTGTCTACAAATTAGATGAGATGTAGCCAGCTCTTTGCATGCACAATTTTAACTCAGAATAATTTCTTTG
>NW_005252893.1:0-276 GCF_000412655.1 Myotis brandtii | reverse complement strand
TTTAGCCTACCACAGGCCATAATAAAAATCCTTTAGTGCCCTTCTCCTAATCCCATAGCATTTTTTTAGAGACAAATCAGAGACTTCTTTTGTGTGTGATGGATTCTATTGGCTACAAATTTAATATTGAGACAGAGAGGAGGGCAAGACTAGACTCTAGAATTAGCGTATGTGGTTTAAAATCCTAACTCGTCCACTTACAGACTAACATCGCAAAGAACTTCTTCAGACCTTATTTTCCTCATTTGTAAGATGAATAATGTTAGCACACACTTC
>NW_005252892.1:0-276 GCF_000412655.1 Myotis brandtii | reverse complement strand
CAGGTTTTTACAGATGTGTTTGGAGCACACTGTGAGCCCCCCTCACCTGGACAGGCAGGACGCGGATGGTCAGAATAACCTCTGCGATAGGACCAAGTCGGGTCAGCACCAGAAAGAGGTCGGTTAATAAAAAACAGCGGGATCCGCACGCTGCTCTTCCCACAGCTCACCGTGGCTCGCCCGAACTGTTCCAAGTAGAGAACTCATCAGAAAATAGGTTCCCAGATCCCCCCCACCCCCCTTGCTCCCTCTCCTTCTCCCATTAAATATTCTAGA
>NW_005252891.1:0-276 GCF_000412655.1 Myotis brandtii | reverse complement strand
GAGAGTGGAGGATGCTGTCACAGGCATTCAATCACTCAATACTCAAAGCAACCAGATTTTCTAGGTGAGTCCCAGGAAGGTTAAGTGACTTTAGAGAGATCTACTCATAAGGGGCAGAGAAACCTTTAAAAATCAAATTCTATGATTTTTTTCCAGCTTTATTGAGTTACAATGGATATATTACATTGTGTAAGTTTATATTGATATATATTGCAAAATGATTACCAGTTTTAGCTAACACCTCCATCATGTCACCTAATTACCTTTTTTTTTCCC
>NW_005252890.1:0-276 GCF_000412655.1 Myotis brandtii | reverse complement strand
GGAAGTGGAGCATTTTTCCAAAAGTTGGTTTGCAGTTTGGGTAGAGACGGAGTTCCCTGAGGCCAGGTCTCTGCTCGTTCCTGCACGGATTCCAGTGGCTCTGCTGTTGCCATGGCTTCATGGCAAATCCCACTTGTTCATCAGCTCATCCCAGGCCTCTGCACCCCGTGGGGCTGAGGGTGAGGGCAGCAGCCCCGGCCCATCCTTGTCCCCCTCTGCACAGAGGTGCCGCTCTGTGGAACACCCTGACCCACGGCCACTTCCTCAGGAATCAGG
>NW_005252889.1:0-276 GCF_000412655.1 Myotis brandtii | reverse complement strand
TATCACCTGTATATTGTATTGTGTGTTCACCACCCAATGGCAAGTATCTTTAGATCACCATTTATCCCCCCTTTACCCTCTTCTACCCTCAGGTAATCACCATACTGATATCTGTGTCTATAAGGGTTTGGTTTTGTTTTGTTCTGCTTAATCACTTCACCTTTTTAACCCAGTTCCCCCACTCACTCCCCTCTGACATCTATCTGTCTGTTCTTATGCATCAATTTCTATTTTGTTTGTTATTTTGTTCATTAGATACCACATATAAGTGAAATC
>NW_005252888.1:0-276 GCF_000412655.1 Myotis brandtii | reverse complement strand
TATATATACATATATATACACACACATATATATATAAAAAATGATGCCTTTTGTATCCAATTTTCTATTGATGGGCACTTAAGTTGGTATAAAGCCAAATTTTGATTAGGTGAAAAAAATTGGCTACCACTAAATGTAACCATGGCAATAGCAGCACCAACTAACATTATGTAACCCTTACTAGTTGTCAGACTCCCAGGAGGTCCTGGCAACCTGTCAAGGCTGAGTCCACAGTGGGATCTTTTTTGTTGTTGTTAATCCTCACTCAAGGATATT
>NW_005252887.1:0-276 GCF_000412655.1 Myotis brandtii | reverse complement strand
AGTTTGAATTTGAATTTTAAAGTCACAGTATTTATAATACATGAAAGTCTTTAAAATTTATTTCTTTTTCAGTTATATCTTATAAAAATGCTAATTTTAAATCACTTTGCTATGATTTAGTGCAAGTTAGTAAGAGCATACATATTCTTTCTCATTTTTTTTCCTTTTCTTCTTGTCCTCCTTCCTTCTTTCATTTCTTTTTGGTTCTTTTTTTTTCTTATTTGTAAAAGGCATTACAAAGTAGATATATCTTAATATATAAGACTAGAGGCCCGG
>NW_005252886.1:0-276 GCF_000412655.1 Myotis brandtii | reverse complement strand
AAGTAGAATCCAAAAATCCCTCAGGCCTCCAAGATCTTGAACCAACCACTGTGCTTGAATGTCCCAGCATCGTATTTTGAAGAGCATGAAGCCCTTCAGATATGAGCACTTCATTGCTGCAGAGGCAGTAATACATTAGAAGAGACTGATTATCTTAATCCTTAGTAGCCACCACGGTGTCTATACTCAGCACATAAGACATGGTTCCTAAGACCAGGAGCTCACCGTCTAACCATAGCCACACATGAGTGGCAGGTCCACAGGGTGCGTCTGTTG
>NW_005252885.1:0-276 GCF_000412655.1 Myotis brandtii | reverse complement strand
TCCCAAAGGGAAGATATAATTAAGAACTACAAGTGTCTGTACTATCTGTCTTCCTGTAGCCAAAAAAACACCTACACAGACACCACTTGGAAGTCAGACAGTAAAGACCCATGACCAAATTGCTCTTTAATAGACACTCAATCTTGCCCAACTCTTCTGCTGATAACCAGTTGAAATGGTTTAAAAATGCAAATATCTTCTAGTCTAGCATGTCTAGTCCACATGGTTTCGTTTGGGCTACATCTATGTGGCCATAAAAATTTGTGGCCACTATGC
>NW_005252884.1:0-276 GCF_000412655.1 Myotis brandtii | reverse complement strand
AATGACCAGAATGACCAGTCACTGTGATGCGCACTGAGGCAGCCAACCAGCCTGATCGAGGCCCCAATTATCCCCCAAGAACCTCCCCGAAGTGCACCCCGCTGGACCCATCCCGAATCGGCCCTCCATCCTCCTGCATCCCCCCCCGCCCCCGCAGCCCTGTCCCGATTGGCCCCAAATTCATGCACCGGGCCTCTAGTATTCAATAAACCAGGAGTTAAAAAGGAGCCATTAGCTTCTTAATTATCTTCTACTTTCATACTCCACAAAAAACTT
>NW_005252883.1:0-276 GCF_000412655.1 Myotis brandtii | reverse complement strand
CTGTGACATATACTATTTTGACAGAGCTTACTGGTCATAATGTTACTCTGACACATCCTAATGTGAAACAGCCTCTTGTTCTAACAGCCTATTATGACACAGCCTACTGTGAAACGAACTACTTTGACATGGCCTACTGTTCACAAAGCATACTGTGATATATCCTACTGTGGCACAGCCTACTAGTAACAATTCTACAGAGACACATCCTACTGTGACAAAGCCTACTGTTCACACAACCTACTGAAATATATCCTACTGTGACACTGCCCACTG
>NW_005252882.1:0-276 GCF_000412655.1 Myotis brandtii | reverse complement strand
CTATGATGTGTGCTGACCACCAGGGGGTGGTGAGGAATGAAGGGAGGCCCAGGCTGGCATCCCAAAAGCCCTGATAGGCCCTCATTGCTGGCCAGGCCTAGGGACCCGATCTGTGCACCAATTTCATGCACTGGGCCTCTAGTCTATTGATAATAACAAAGTTCACAATCAAGAAAGTAAATATACCAAGTACTAGAATGTGTTGGAGTAACTTAATCCTTTGTGTTTAAGTTTTTATCTTAACTATTTCTATTTAGGGGACTTCTGACAAGCAAT
>NW_005252881.1:0-276 GCF_000412655.1 Myotis brandtii | reverse complement strand
TTTTTAGAAGTTTTCACAAATTCCTCATCAGAAGAAAAAGTTATATTCTTGCACTCTCTGAATTTTATGTTTTAAATCATGAACAACTAAGGAAACTGAACCAGGCCTAGTCTTTCAGCAAGACTAACATTTTGGTTTGTATCAGTCAGAATTATTTTGTGGATCAACTTTAGTTCAAAAGTATTGACAGAAGACTGGATACCTCACATATTGATTCAATATTTATGCAACAAATCATGTTTGAGAACGTGCTGTACACCAGGTACTTTCCCAGGT
>NW_005252880.1:0-276 GCF_000412655.1 Myotis brandtii | reverse complement strand
ACACATGTGAACTGTGCACGTAGCATCTATGGGAACCAGATCCTACCACCTATGGGAAGTCAGATGGCATCATCCTTTCTATGTCCTCTAGTGCAATTCAAAAGCTCTTCCTATTTGGAATCCCAACAAAGCAGGTTTGAGGTAGGAACCTTGGTTCTGGACTCAGCGCAGCACAGCAGCAACCACTGTCCAGGAGTCAAGAAGACACAATAAGCCCAGCTGGCATGGCTCAGTGGTCAAACATTGACTTATGAACCAGGAGGTCATGGTTCCATT
>NW_005252879.1:0-276 GCF_000412655.1 Myotis brandtii | reverse complement strand
AATAGAGCCGTGACCTCCTGGCTCCTAGGCTGATGCTCAACCCCGAGTCCCACCGGCCGGGCTCACCCTGACCCCCCTTAAACAGCCGAAGGACCTGAAGCGAGTTCCGTTTGGTCTTATTGCTGCTTTGGGCTTTCCCAGCGAAAGCGGCTCCCCTTTATTCCTGGGGAGCGAGGGGGGTGCAGGGCCAGCGGGTCCCTGAGGCTGGCAGGACCCAGGCCAGGCCTGTCCGGAGTTCACCCCCAGGACTGAGCCCTCGGCCGTGTGAGGACCCTC
>NW_005252878.1:0-276 GCF_000412655.1 Myotis brandtii | reverse complement strand
TAGCCTCACAAGAGGCATATCCAAAGAGAGATCTAGGAAGGCTCCAGAACCTGCTGAGATGAATTGCGCTCCACCTGGTCAACACCAGTCAGCAGATCATACACTACACTGTAGGCAGCGTACACTGTGGTCCCAGTCAACTAGCCTGAGCATCGACTGAATACATGGATGGGCCAATAGCCATCAAGAATCAACTACCACTGGGAGGTTCACATACCACAAACGGGACATCGCTGGAACACTCAACTCAGGTGATCAAGAAGACCTTGCCACTGG
>NW_005252877.1:0-276 GCF_000412655.1 Myotis brandtii | reverse complement strand
TAAATTCTGCTCACAGATGAGATGACAAGACTGCACATACTTCTCATCATTAGTTTTTGAAAAGGAGAGAGCCAAGTAAAATGGAAAACCTCACTCAACAGATAAAAAGGACAATATGACAGTGTCTATAGTATGATGGCCTTGTATTCAAGTGACTATGGCTCGGGAACCAAAATAAAGTTTAAAAATGAAGAAATGACCTGATTGTGGACCCAGGACAACTAAATGTGTTTGTCCTCATCCTCCCTCTCCTAAGGTGTCTGGCTAGTCACTTAA
>NW_005252876.1:0-276 GCF_000412655.1 Myotis brandtii | reverse complement strand
GAACTATTGGTAAGTGATATGTTTTTTAAATCATGTGGGGGTTTTTAACACATACTCAATAATTTTTCTTTATTCAGCAAACATATACATGCTTAGAGCATATACTAGGTGCATGCTATGTCCTCTAGGTAGGCCCTTGGGATAAACAGCAAATAGATGCAAACTAGTCATGTCCCTTTAGTTAAAGTGACATTTATAATTGCAAAAAAAGTATCTAGTTTTGGACCAAACCCTAGATCATAAAAGCCTAATATGCTAAGTGTCCGGCTGTTCATT
>NW_005252875.1:0-276 GCF_000412655.1 Myotis brandtii | reverse complement strand
CTGGGCCACGTGGCGAGAGGCGACTGCCCGTCCTCCTGCGTCCCCGCTCGTTCCACTGTTGCTCCTCTTCACGGCCAAACCCACCCCCCGCCGCCTCTGGGACTCAGCAGCCCCTCCCCTGCCCGAGTTCATGCCCACGTCCCACCAGACACCCCCGAGCACATGGCCCCTGGTATTTGTTCCTGTTGGTCCTCCAGCGACAGTGTATCGGTCTGGGGACTCAGTCTCTGCTGTTATGCCCAGGCCGGTGGGCACCTGGGAGCCAGGCCGGTGGGC
>NW_005252874.1:0-276 GCF_000412655.1 Myotis brandtii | reverse complement strand
TAATTAGCATATTACACTTTTATTATTATAGATAGCACAGTTTTTAAGAATTTGAACTTTGGAATCCAACTAACTAAGTTTGAATCTTGGATCCAGAACAGTCTATCTGACCTTAGACAAGTTACCTAAACTCTCTTAATCAGTTTCCTCACCTGTAATATGAGGTTAATCATAGCCCCTACCCTTTGGGATTATTGTGACAAAATTAAATCAGACTTGTAAGGGATGTAGAGAAGTGCCTGGCACAAAGAAATTACTCAATAGTATTAGTAGTTG
>NW_005252873.1:0-276 GCF_000412655.1 Myotis brandtii | reverse complement strand
GTCCCATAAGCACCCCACACCCATTCCTGCCTTTGTGGTTTCATATGAATGTTTTATGCCCCCTGCCTCCTCTCTTTCTTAGGCCCATCCTAAGTCTGCCCTTCAAGGTTCTACTCAGATGCCACCTCCCACATGAAGTCCACCTGGGTTGCTCCAGCCAAGCCTGTCCTGGTTCTAGTGAATGCCAGTAAGGCAGAGCACATGATTTGCTTTGGTTTCAAGGTATGTTCATCCTTTTTCCCAGAGGTTGTAACTCTTGATGGCAAGAAATCACAT
>NW_005252872.1:0-276 GCF_000412655.1 Myotis brandtii | reverse complement strand
GCCTGGGTGACCTCGCCTTCAGCTCCAGGCTCTTTCATAGGCATCTCAATGGGGATTTCAGATGAGCTTTCTGGCTGTGTCTTTGTTGCCCCTCATCTTCAACTGTTCCAGCCAAGTTTTCACCAGGGGAAACTTGAATTCCTTGAACGTTCTCAAAGTCTTGATCTATCTGGATCCCCAACTCCCTGGCCAGGAAGGCCATGTCCTCCACAGACACACATCTGAGTGATGAGGACATGACTTCTTGGAGGGCAGCTCGGAGGCCCTTCAAGTTCC
>NW_005252871.1:0-276 GCF_000412655.1 Myotis brandtii | reverse complement strand
TTTAAAGGCACAAAATACAACACAACAAGTCACAATGCACAAGGCATTGAACACAAGTGTATTCACGATACTAATAACCCCAAATAAAGGCAACCACCAGAGAAAAGAGAATTGGGGGATAAGAAAGAAAGAAGAAGAGAAAAAGACAAAAAAGAAAAAGAGGGGAAAAAAGGTGTGCAAAAATGAAATTGGGAAAAGGAAAAAAAGTAAGGGAGAAAAGAAAGAGAATGAAATAAAATAAGGGAAGAAACTATTTATATGGGGAGAAAACTCCAA
>NW_005252870.1:0-276 GCF_000412655.1 Myotis brandtii | reverse complement strand
GTGAGAGAAACACATCCATTGGTTGCCTCCTGCAGGATCCCTGACCAGTGCCTGAATTAGGGAGGAGCCTGCAACAAAGGTAGGTACCCTTGACATGAAGCCAACCTGGGACCCTTTGATCTGCAGGCCAACGCTCTATCTATGAGCCAAACCAGCTAGGGCCAGCTACTTCCTTTTTAAAAACAGTTGTATCTACCACAGTTTTTTTTACCATCTTTTTCCTCACTGGGTCATTATGCAGTTACTTATTCTCTCTCTCTCTCTCTCTCTCTCTCT
>NW_005252869.1:0-276 GCF_000412655.1 Myotis brandtii | reverse complement strand
ATTCCTCTGTGCTCTCATAAAGCTTTCTAACACCATTGTCGTGTTAACACTAGTACTTTAAAGGATTGTGTTCCTACTAAACTATGAATCCTCAAGAACCAACTTGTCCATCTATATACAACCAACACTGACTCACAGTGGTGCCTGACAGGAAATGCATTTCTGTTGTACAGACATAGAAATATTGTCTTTCCAGCAGTACAAAAGCATGTCAATACACCAACACACATGTATTACCTTAAAATGTTTTTATAGGTCAGAAGTCCGTATTCAGTA
>NW_005252868.1:0-276 GCF_000412655.1 Myotis brandtii | reverse complement strand
CTCCCCTGCGCCACTGGGAGCCCCTTTAGGGCGGGCACCAGACCTTGGCAGCTCTCCAGGGCCTCATGGCTAGAACTTGCCATTGTGGCTGTGCACTAAACATTTCATGAACTGAGTACTGTCCGCCTCCATGCAGCATGCTTTCAGTACTGAAACAGGCATGGACCTAATTTCCATCTACCTCTGATAACCATTACCCTGTTTGCTCACTCGCCTGTCTCCTGTTTTGAGCACAGCCTCGGGGAAGGACTCCAGAGATCCCAGCCCAGAAATCCC
>NW_005252867.1:0-276 GCF_000412655.1 Myotis brandtii | reverse complement strand
GTTAAATTTCACCCTAACACATCTTTCTGCCTGTAGCCTTTTTGTTTTTGAATTGCTTTGTGACTGTAAATTCTGGAAGTAGAATTACAGATTCAGAGGATTTAAATACTTCTATTATCATAGCTTTTCAAGAGTCACATTATTTTATAGCCACCAGCTGCATCTTCTTTGGTTGTTCAGCCTCACTAACATTTGGTTTTATATATTTTTTAAAAATCTGTGTTGCTATTTTAATAAGTTGCAGTAGCATTATCCATCGTTTCCATTTGTACTCTT
>NW_005252866.1:0-276 GCF_000412655.1 Myotis brandtii | reverse complement strand
CTACAAAATCAAAAGTATCCTTCACTGTATGCCTGGATAACGATTTACGAACAGGATCCAAGAGATCAACAATCCATTGTGCAACCGAATGAAAGCAAGAGGAAGACATGTCAATTATGGGTCGTAAAGGAACGTTGGGTTTATGTACTTTAGGTAATCCATACATTCTAGGTGGGTGAGAACCACAAGGAGTCAGTCTGTCAAAAAGAGACTTCTGAATAATGCCTTCATTCTTCAATTCTTGCAGCAGTTTGACTATTTTAGACTCATCTTGTT
>NW_005252865.1:0-276 GCF_000412655.1 Myotis brandtii | reverse complement strand
AGACAGACTGATGATGCCAGAGCAGAAAGAGCAGAGGAACCTGGAGTGAGCTGAGGTTAGGGACATTGGCAGGGACCCTGCTGCCAGGGACCCCGAGGAGGACTTTGTCTTTACCTGGAGACTGTTAGGGTTCCAAGGAAGGGAGCGCAACAAGGGGAAGTGGGGCTCTACTGAGGATCGCCCACAGGAGTCTGGGGTGGGAGCGTTTTAGTTGGTCTGTGAGAGTGGTTTCGTGGCTTAGTGGGGGCAGCCGCCAGGCTGAAAGGGGCTGGCTGG
>NW_005252864.1:0-276 GCF_000412655.1 Myotis brandtii | reverse complement strand
ATGCCTTTTAAAAATATTTTGTGAGTTTTTCTAAAATGTAGGGGGGAAAACCCATTCAAATAAAATCAAAATGAAAACCGAATAAAACCACTACCACTACTACCTCATGGGCAGGGGTTTCTCCCAGCTCTAGCACAGCTCTTCTCTCTTCTCTATGCTGGTCAGTGATAAGCGTGCACTGGGAAATGTAACGTCGCATCTCTCTGAGCAGCAGTGCTATGAAAACATGACCAGCCTGGAGAGTCGCAGGACCATGAGAAGAGAAATGGCATGTCC
>NW_005252863.1:0-276 GCF_000412655.1 Myotis brandtii | reverse complement strand
GTAGGAACATCAAATTTTTTTCTACATTTTCCCCACTACATTCTTTCTGCTATAATATGTAGTGTTTGCTTTATTGTATTTCTGCAGTAGGGTGTGTGGATGTGGGTGTGTATGTGTGTATTTACACACATGAAAATACTACTTTCAGATAAAAAAATTTTTCTTTCCATTGTCTCTTCTCAGGTCTTATTGTTAAACTTGAAAATAAGTGAAAATAAGTTTTATCAAAATATATTAAAATAGCTTGCTAATACATAACCTAAAAAACATTTGGCA
>NW_005252862.1:0-276 GCF_000412655.1 Myotis brandtii | reverse complement strand
ACCTGGGTGCAGGTGGACCGAGTCTGAGGAAGGAATCGGCCGAGAATGAAGGGAGAGAGAGGTTTTTATTAATCCTGGCTGGCTGCAAGCTGCTCTGCTGACATAAGGGTCCATTCGTCCTTGGTTCCTCCCCATGCCAGGTGTCTGGTGGTTATCTGGCCTATGCCGTGCTCAAGGTTGCAAGCCTTCTGCAAGGTATCTGCTAAGCACAGTAAGTTTTCTCTGCCCCGTTTTATTCTCTTTAACCCAGTGGTTCTCAACCTTCCTAATGCCGCG
>NW_005252861.1:0-276 GCF_000412655.1 Myotis brandtii | reverse complement strand
CCAAGCCCAACTCTTTAAATGTTTTTATTTAGCCTTTGGGGACCATGTTTTGAAAAGGTTCCTTTTGGTGTCACACTCTATCAGGAATCAAATGGCTGATTACATTGGTGAGCAATGATTACTTTTGTCAAAAATGATGCCCGCTGCTGAGAATTACATATATTGGGTGACACATAGCCACTTCTAATGAATATAAAACTACCTTCAGGGAGCCCAGCTGGCGTGGCTCAGTGGTTGAACGCTGACCTATGAACCGGGAGGTCATGGTTCGATTCC
>NW_005252860.1:0-276 GCF_000412655.1 Myotis brandtii | reverse complement strand
AGTGTCAACAATAAAAATAAAGTTAAAGGAAAAAAAAGAAATGAAAAACTTTGGAT
Organism: Myotis brandtii; assembly: GCF_000412655.1. Classification (NCBI taxonomy): domain Eukaryota; kingdom Metazoa; phylum Chordata; class Mammalia; order Chiroptera; family Vespertilionidae; genus Myotis; species Myotis brandtii. The sequence continues at coordinate 220 of NW_005252860.1, read as the reverse complement.
ATGGAATAAAGGAATGTAAAATACAAAACAACAACAAACAAAAACAAAAAACAACAACCCCCAAACCCCACCCCAAATATAGCTTTTCCTTTCTCCATCGAAAGTAACCTTTTGATGAAATTGTTTTCCTGTGAATTTGACTAGGTGTATATACTCTATGATTTTTGGGGGCTGGTCCTTGGAAGGTGGAGGATGAAGGACAGCTGATTCAAATGGCATG
>NW_005252859.1:0-276 GCF_000412655.1 Myotis brandtii | reverse complement strand
GGTAGAGTTTAGTGAGAAGAGTATAGGAATGATAGTTCGATAATGAGGAATGAAGTGTAGAATGATCCAAGGAAGACCACGTGGAGTAAGTATTTCTTGAGGAACGTCTTAAAGAGAGAGATGAACGTGAGATGGTGGAAACGATGAAGGGTTAGGGTGGGGCTAGTGGTAAAAAGACTAAAAGCCACTCACTGAAGGATGGCATAACTTCGAGGTCCCATTCTATCAGCTCACTGGGAAAACAAAAAAACATGTCTACTATAGTAGAATGTAAAA
>NW_005252858.1:0-276 GCF_000412655.1 Myotis brandtii | reverse complement strand
GTACTTCCAAAGTCCTGGGGCTGAACTGTACAAAGGTGACATTAATGAGACCTGTGAAAACTTATAAAAGCACCTAAATATCCTGTGGTATGCTAAAAATCCCGCAATTTCACATGAAGGGTGGCCCTGCTAGGGTCTCCAAGTCCACAATTCCGTTTCAGTGGTCCACAAACCATGAACTGGGTGCTTTAGAAAGCCCAAGAAAACATAATATTCAAACTTTTTGTTTAAAAAAAATCACCTTGTTGACATATACATGCAAATGCATCCTACAAT
>NW_005252857.1:0-276 GCF_000412655.1 Myotis brandtii | reverse complement strand
AGATGCTTCTCCAAGACCATCCTGGGGTGGACAGTTCTGCTGCAGCGCTTCAGGACGGACTAAGTCCAGTCCCCCAGATCAGTGACCAGTCCAATAGTCCTCCCTTCTGGCTTTTTCTTCTTCCTTCTTTCATTCCCCCTGGCCTCTCACTTCTTTCTGACTGAAAAATGAATATATTTAGGCAGATGGAGAGGAGAGAGTGCACTCTAAGCAGAAAGAAAAGTAGAGTGAAGGCAAAAAGGAAGGGAGAGTAGAAAGACAAAAGGAAGAGGGAGA
>NW_005252856.1:0-276 GCF_000412655.1 Myotis brandtii | reverse complement strand
ATAATTCTTTATTCATAATGTTTGCTATACTAGTATAGGTTAGAAACAGTAAAATTATAAGAGTGCATCCCCACCAAATATAAATTACATTAAATAATTAATTTAATGTAATTTAATTAAATTACATTTATTCACTTTGCTTTCTTATTGCCCACATTCCTCAGTAACATTCCTGATCTTTCTGGGAAATGCCCTTTCAATCTTCCCTGTTTATCAACAGGGTACCAGAGACAGTCACCTTATGCTGGAAGCCGGTCCATCCTTGCTGCTTGACAC
>NW_005252855.1:0-276 GCF_000412655.1 Myotis brandtii | reverse complement strand
TTATTTCCTACCTGCCAAATACTATTATAGCATTTTACATTTAGTTATTCATTTGCCCCTTAAGCCCCACCACGAAGTAGGTGTGTGTGTTACATGCTGCTGAGTCAGCTCTGACTTACGGCGACCCTAGGACTGTGTCCGCTCCTGTAGACTCATGCCTATGGCTTCTTTTATGGCGTCAGTCTACCTCATTCTTGGTCTTCCTTTTCCCTGCTGCCTTCTATTTCCCCCAGCATTAATGTCTTTTCCAAAGACCCTGCCTTCTCATGATGTGCC
>NW_005252854.1:0-276 GCF_000412655.1 Myotis brandtii | reverse complement strand
TTGTTTGGTTGCCTCCTGCATGTGCCCCAACCAGAGCCTGGGCTGAGGAGGAGCCTTCAATAAAGTACTTGCCCTTGACGGAAATCGAACCCGGGACTCTGATCCGCAGGCCGACATTCTATCCACTGAGTCCAATTATATAATAGATTTAGATTTACAGAAAAAAAAAAACAACTTGAAGACAGTACAAAGAGTTCCCATAAACCCCACACCATTGCTTAACTACTATCAATGCATTGTTTTCAACCAGATTTATTCTTTATTCATGTTTACTTA
>NW_005252853.1:0-276 GCF_000412655.1 Myotis brandtii | reverse complement strand
TTAACATAGTAAAATCAGAAAACATTCTTATTAAAAGCATATAAATATGTATCATACATTTAATCTAAGATGTTGAAATATACATGTTTTTATTATTGAAAACCACTAAATAATATAATTATTAAAATAATTTAAAACACTTAATATTCTATACTAGCTAAATAATCAAATAAGAAATTACACACCTTCAATAATATAACTGAAATAGTGATTTAAAATTGTGTTTACGTCTGTTCTCTGTCCTGGAATTGTAGACAATCTGAAAGCATAAAAGAA
>NW_005252852.1:0-276 GCF_000412655.1 Myotis brandtii | reverse complement strand
GTGTGTGTGTGTGTGTGTGTGTGTGTGTGTAAGGCAGAATTTAGGGAAGGACCTATTTTTTGTTAAGTCACAAATTCTATTGTGTGCTCAATAAAAGAACTGAAGAATTTCCCAAAATACCAATAATACATTTCACCCCATATACAGCATTTAGGTATCAGATGGGGCACAAAGAATCTACTTTGTCCTTGAATATCTGCATAGGTAATAAATGTTCAAAGGGTTTTTCAGTGAGGTATAGAGCCTTAAGAAAATGAGTATTACCCAGTGTAAATC
>NW_005252851.1:0-276 GCF_000412655.1 Myotis brandtii | reverse complement strand
ATCTCGTGGAAAAGGCCTCTGAGAGTGAGGTGGGAAGGGGCGGGGCTGGTTCAAATCCCCGCTCTCCAATTGCCGTGGCATGCAGGCAAATCTCTCTGGGCCTTGGTTTCTTCACGCATAAAATGGAGTTAATGACACCAACCCACAAGGTCTCGGGATGTGATGAGATGATGCAGGCAGGGCACATGGCTCATTGGTGATAACTCTTTCTTCCAGGGCAGTCCTCTTAGTCACTCAGAGACCACTTGGTGGGATGAGCAATGGACAGGCCTCACC
>NW_005252850.1:0-276 GCF_000412655.1 Myotis brandtii | reverse complement strand
AATCAACTCACTTCTTGGGAATAGGATCCTGGGACTTGTATTGATCCATAATTGAGTACTCCTCTTCTTTATTATATGTAAGGCATTGAACTTGTCTCTCTAAACAGAGGCAAAAGAAAAAACAGTCTTGTTTTTACAATAGAACACGTAAATTGACTCACCGGTCCAGGCTGGGACCTGGCTGAGAAAGACTGGCATTTTTCTGGGATTCAGACATCACGGTGCTCATGACTGTCATGATCACAGAGTTGGGAATATGGGGATGGAAGCACGTGA
>NW_005252849.1:0-276 GCF_000412655.1 Myotis brandtii | reverse complement strand
GGGACCAGGCCGGCAGGTGGGGCAGTAAGGAGTCACCAGGCCGGCAGGGGGAGTGCAGTTGAAGACAACCAGGCCGGCAGGGGGGATGCAGTTGGGATTGATCAGGTCGGCACACAGAGGGAGTGAGGGGCAACCAGGCAGGCAGGCAGATGAGTGATTAGAAGCTAGCAGTCCAGGATTGTGAGAAGGATGTCCGACTGCTGATTTAGTCCCGATCCCTGGGATCGGGCCTAAACTGTCAGTCGGACATCCCCCAAGGGGTCCTGGATTGGAAAG
>NW_005252848.1:0-276 GCF_000412655.1 Myotis brandtii | reverse complement strand
GCAAATCTTGCGTGAATTTTGGGACACCCTATATTATGGACTTTTCAGAACTCTCTTAAATTGTCTTCAGAATATGATGGATACCTTAAGAATTTTCTCAATCTGTAACACTTGGATAGAAAATGTAGGTTGTCAACAGCCGCTAATGAAAATCATATGAATGCTGATTGTGACTTACAATAAAAATACAACAGTCATTGTGCTGCTGCTTTGTTGGATCCTTGTTTTTGTCTGACAGCACGAATCCCAAGACCGTTTTCCACCTGCCCCCTAGGT
>NW_005252847.1:0-276 GCF_000412655.1 Myotis brandtii | reverse complement strand
GGCTCCGATGTCACTTCTTGCAGGAGCCTTGCCTGGCCTTCCCAGGCATCAGTGCGGCCAAGTCCAGCTGTCCTCTGGGCCATCAGCAGGTTAGGCGCGAGGGAGGATTGGATCTGAGGTTGGTGAGTGAGTCCTGTCTCCGGTCAGCTGCTCGTCTGAGGAACTTTGGGGAGATGACCACCTCATGAAAGAGGGATGTCGCCCAGGCTGTTTGTCGTATCTGCATAAGGATGAGCTAAAACACTGCTTGGGAGCTCTTTATTTTTTTGCTTCCTC
>NW_005252846.1:0-276 GCF_000412655.1 Myotis brandtii | reverse complement strand
CAGTGAGATGGTGGAGAAACCAAGAGCAGTCCTGGGTCCCTTCCAGCCTTGCCTCCTTAACCTCTGACCTCGGTTTAAATGGCATCCACCACAGTTAGGTCCCTGTCACTTTGAGTTTTCCATCGTTTGCAGCCAAAGTCCGAGAGGGGAAAGGAAGTGCAGTGCTTCGGTTCTGGGTTTTGTGAGGCTGGTCATACTTCAGCGTTGCTGCTGGGGAGGAGCAGCTTGATCCAGGGAGCTGAGAGGGGAGAGGAGGTCAGAGCCCGCCCTGGCAGC
>NW_005252845.1:0-276 GCF_000412655.1 Myotis brandtii | reverse complement strand
AAAAAAAATTAAATTGCTCTATTAGTTGGAATGCTGCTATATTAGGTAAAGCTGCTATATCAGAGCCCCCAAAGTGCAGTATCTTCCAAGAGTGGGCCAATAAGACACATGCGTCTCTCTCTCACCCAGCAGATGGAGGTGGGCAGGTGCTTGGGGCCGGTCATCCAGGGGCCCTGGCTCCTTCCACCGCGTTGCTCTCCCTTGATTTTATTTGCTGAAGACACCAAATTGTCCACATTGTGCCTGAGCCACCACCCTGAGGTTTTTCTGGGAAAT
>NW_005252844.1:0-276 GCF_000412655.1 Myotis brandtii | reverse complement strand
GGGACCCCTCAGACCACAGGCCAACGCCAAACCAGTCAGGGTAATCAATATTATTCTGTAATGGTTTACTTTCAGACACATTTTAGAGAAAGGGGGACTTAAGAGAAGTCCTTTAGTCAGTTAATTTTGCTCAGGATGAGTGTTTTGTTCCTTTCCCTGTGCCAACTTCAAGGACAGCAGAATAATACTTTATAAATTGTCTCAAAGCAATGTTTTAAAAACATATGTCTGTTATGCCGAGATTTCAGGATCCCCAAGAAACCACACCAGGGAGCC
>NW_005252843.1:0-276 GCF_000412655.1 Myotis brandtii | reverse complement strand
TGAAATCAATAAAAATATATTTTTTTAAAAATAGAGCAGTTTCTATATATCGTGGAAGGCCATTTTATGAGCTATTCATCTGTTTTTCCCTCTCTATTTTCCCTCCTCTGGGTTCCAACTCACACCTTGGGCTCCTCATTACTTCAATTTTTTACAAGGTAGAAAGCTAAGCCCCAGGTTTCCAGGGTCCCTGCTCTAGCAAAGATGACTCTGTCTCACACAGGGCATCAAAGAAGAGAGTTTTTTATCTTCAAGGTTTGGATCATGAAGAAATAT
>NW_005252842.1:0-276 GCF_000412655.1 Myotis brandtii | reverse complement strand
TAAGGCCACAGCTGAAGAGCTATCTGGACAGAGACTATGTGCTAACATCAGGGGGAAGAGGGCGCTACCTCCCTGCAGCACTTCCTCAAGGCCCTGCTGCAGAAGAACCAGCCTCCTCCCGGACTCAGCCTTGCCACCCGCTAACAAGAGAAGTTCAGCAAGAACAGCTCTCCTCGACTTCTCCCCAGGGGTATGTGGCGAGAGGCAATCCCTCTCCTTGGAGTCAAGAAAAGCCACTCCTAAAGCTGGAGAATGACAGGACCGCTTTGCTCCTGA
>NW_005252841.1:0-276 GCF_000412655.1 Myotis brandtii | reverse complement strand
ATTTGTCCGAATAATTCAGCGATCCACTTCCTGGCGTTGGCGTGTAAGAGCCGTCGGAGGGACTTGGCACCGAACGACCGTTCAGACAAATTATGTGTCAAAAGCCTTTTCTCTCCTATTCTCTCTGGACGCTGCTAGGAGGCCGAGCCGTCTTTAATAAACAGTCAAAGGGCGAGATTTCAAGGCCTATTTTGGGACGACCGGGGAGTCATTGCTGATTCTGCAAAAGGCAGCCTTGGACAAGCCAGGGTTGAATGGAAGAATAATAATTTTTTT
>NW_005252840.1:0-276 GCF_000412655.1 Myotis brandtii | reverse complement strand
AGCCTGGGGGAGCTCTCTCATCCCCAGGGTTAGCTTGCTTTGGAGGAATTGTTTCAGTAGAGTGTGCACGAGAGGTCCCTGCTCAGGCTCCCTTCCTGGCTCTCGGGAATTTTACCCAGAGCATCCTGCTGGGGCCCCGGCAACTCCCCCTTCTGCCTCTTCAACTGACCCCCATCTCTATATATAAAAGGATAAGTGACCGTCCATCCATCCATCTGTCTGTCCAGCCGGCCGACCGGCCGGTACATATGACTCGCACTGGCAATTTAAAAATAA
>NW_005252839.1:0-276 GCF_000412655.1 Myotis brandtii | reverse complement strand
GGACCGCCTTGCTCACGGGCTGTCTGGATGGCACTGCTCCAGGCTGGTCTTGCTCCACGTGCTTGTCGTTCAGAACCAGGGACGAAGCCCTACCCTGAGCAGGGATGAGCCCTGGGGACGTGCCAGGCCTGGGACAAAGACAGAGAGGGGACACATTGGCAGAAACTCAGTGTCTCGCATGGGTTTTTGCTCAGATGTGGACAAATCCAGTCACTCGCTCTCCAGGGGGCATCTCCACAGATGCAGGCACACCGGCTGCAGGAGGCGCTGTGAGCC
>NW_005252838.1:0-276 GCF_000412655.1 Myotis brandtii | reverse complement strand
CAGGACATATAGCAAGAGCTCAAGTAAATATTTGTTAAAGAATTCATTAAAAAAAAACCCCAGTCTTTATGAGCATGCATTTTGTAATACTGTTTTGAGAACTTAGAAGAAAAAAATGAGATGGTAAAAAAACATGGCAAAAGAATACTATTCAGCTATAAGAGGAAGTACTGCCATTTGCAGCAACATGGTGGAGCTTGAGAATATCTTGTTAAGCAAAGCAAGTCAGGGTCTTATTTTAAGAACCATGTGATTTCACTCATATGTGGGATATAA
>NW_005252837.1:0-276 GCF_000412655.1 Myotis brandtii | reverse complement strand
AAATGTTCTTGAGGATGGAGAGATCTTTGGCTTCCTCAGCGGTCCCCTAAAGTTCTTTCTACAAGGTGAGGGGGTTAAGGTGATAGCAGTTCTCTTGTTCCTATCCAAAAAAATGTAATGCTTTTACAGGCTGCATAGATCCCCACCTACCTCTTTCTAGAAGAGTATGGTTTCCCATATTTTAAATGTAATCTTTAGTTTGACATCCCAAAAAGTTTCATGTTGATGGAGATAGTCAAGTCAACCAGAAAGTCACATGATTTTTCTGGATGGAGA
>NW_005252836.1:0-276 GCF_000412655.1 Myotis brandtii | reverse complement strand
GCCCTTCCCCCTGTAGCCACTGGGCTCACAGGCTCAGCGAGTGCTGCCCGCAGGGCTCCCACAGGCCTCGCGGGACCTGTTCCTTCAGCTCAGCCAGAAATGCCCTGGGCTCTGCGCCTCCCACCCCCAGGGTCCTCCCCACCCCAGCCCTGAACCCTGAGCTGCCCCTGCTTCCTATTGAGCCCAGTCTCACTGTCTGTGGCATATTTGCCTCAAGGCCCTGGATTATCTCTGGGAGTGGAGTGAGAGCCTTGAGCTGGCCCATCGCCAGCAGCT
>NW_005252835.1:0-276 GCF_000412655.1 Myotis brandtii | reverse complement strand
CATGGAACATGTGAACCCTGTGACACAAACATTTGGGGACCTGCGTCCATGGTCACAGAGACCGTGCAGCCCTGAGCGAGGGCATCCCTGCTGAGGATGAGTACCAGGTCTACCATCCCTTCCGCCCCCATGTGGCATGTGCAGGATAATGAAAACTTTAACACATAAGTATTTGGCTGAAGGGTCATTTGTAAGTGATATACCTTTGAGGGCTGCCTCACATATAACCCAGAGGAGGATGTACAAAAAGAACAAATAATAATAGCTGTCATTTAT
>NW_005252834.1:0-276 GCF_000412655.1 Myotis brandtii | reverse complement strand
TGTTTTCTATTTGACGTTTCCATAATCTTTTATCTGAACCTAAAAATGTATCTTGAAAAGCATTTTAACAATTATTTCAAAATGAAATTTATTTTCTTTTACAAACTTTTTATTCTCCCTGTACAGCCCTTATTATTAACTCTGGAACTAGATTACTGTAACTTTTCGTAGACAAATCTATTAATCAGTATTCTCTTAGGTTGGTTCTTGAGCTCCAAAAACACAGTGTGTCTCAGTGGGTGAGCCTCAACCTATGAACCAGGAGGTCACCGGTTC
>NW_005252833.1:0-276 GCF_000412655.1 Myotis brandtii | reverse complement strand
GAAAGATCTATAGGGGGTCATAATGGATAACAATAAGACCTCCCACCAGTCAGCTCATATTTTCCCCCCTTTGTACTGGTAAAAAGTAAATATGTGATTATGAGACATGAATGAGAGCAGCCCTTTTGCAATAGTCAACATGAATCAGGCCTTGGCTCCACTAATGTATCCAGTCCTGGGATTCTTTACTAGGGGCCTCACACAACCCCTCACGAGAAATGAAAATACAATCAGCCAAAGAGTAGCCATTGAACATCTGCACATTTGACTGTATAA
>NW_005252832.1:0-276 GCF_000412655.1 Myotis brandtii | reverse complement strand
AATTCAAATTCTGACCAAATTGTTACTAGTTACGTGATTTTGATCAAATTAATTAATCTCACTTATCTGAGCATCCTTATCTTAAAATGGGAAAAATAACTCGCTTACAGGAATACATTCAGGCACATGAAGCATGCTGAAGACCATGTGATAGTTCCCCAATAATTCCACTTCTTGGTATTCATGACCTTGTGTTAACTTCATCCCTTGCCTGTGGGTTGGACCTAGTGACTCACTTCTTCTTTTAAAAAAAATATTTTATTGATTTTTTACAGA
>NW_005252831.1:0-276 GCF_000412655.1 Myotis brandtii | reverse complement strand
AAAAAAAATGGCATTTAGGAAATATCAAGTAAATAGTTATAATAAATTCTAATGATACAAACAGAGTTGCTGGAACCCCGTAACCCCTTAATATGAAAAGCAGACAACTGTGTGCCAACAATAAAATAGACATGCTGAGGTGACCACTGTTCATGAAAAGAGGGAGTTCCCATCCTACCAAACCCCATCTACAAAGAGAAAACATGACTTTGAAATAAAAATAAACACACAGTAGTTATAAAATAGTCACGGGGGATGTAAAGTTCAGCATAGGGA
>NW_005252830.1:0-276 GCF_000412655.1 Myotis brandtii | reverse complement strand
AAAAAATGTTTTATTTCTCTCAATAAGACCTTACATAATGCATAATGATAGAGCCCCCATCTTTTTACAAACTGGCACAATATAGAGAAAGAAGTTGATATAGGGCAGGAAAGTCAAAATTGCACAGCTTTCCATATTTTCTTAAGTTAGGGTTTATGAGAGCTTCATTCCTTTAATAATTCATTTCCTCAATCAAGAAACAAAAGTATATACCTTTTATGAGCAAAACACTGTGCTAAAGCAATGGAGATAGAATGGTGAGTAAGATAGAGACAG
>NW_005252829.1:0-276 GCF_000412655.1 Myotis brandtii | reverse complement strand
GGAGCAAACATAAATGGCTGCCAGTCAGCCCTGCACTGGGGAAGTCCCAGCACAGGAACAATGACCTCTGGGAGCACCTCCCTCTGGAAGAAAGCCGCTTCCGCATTCCTGCCCCGATGCCAGACCATTCAGTTTCTCCCCGTAGGAGTCTGGATCCCCCAGAGCCTCAGCTGGCACTGGAGCTCAGAGGAAGTGGGTCCTTGTAAATTCAGTTCATGGTGCCATCCTTTTAAGAGGAGCAGCTAGGTCTCCAGCAGCCTGTGTGTCACTCAGCCC
>NW_005252828.1:0-276 GCF_000412655.1 Myotis brandtii | reverse complement strand
CAGGGAGATCCAGGAAGGGGCAGTTACAGTTATTCAGGTGGGAGAGGCTCTCAGAGCCCCTAGTCCAGGAACTGGTCTGACCCCCACCCCACCCAGGACTTTGTGGGGTATGATTGGAGGATCCCAAGGATCCCCAGCCCAGCTGAAAGCAAACTTGAGGCACCCCTGCTCACAGGAACTGGGTCAATAAGCTTTGTGCCCCCAGATGCTAGCCCAGAATGTTGGGTTTATCTGATGAACAAATGGGTGGTGGATGGATGGATGGACAGTGGGTGA
>NW_005252827.1:0-276 GCF_000412655.1 Myotis brandtii | reverse complement strand
AGAGTTTAGCAGGATAAAAACAGGGGAGTCCTGGTGATAGACTATTCTGGGTACTATATCTCAAGAACTTCATCTGTCCTAAAAGACAGAGGGACAGGTAATAGAAGGATGGGGATCATTGCAATTTAGTGGCATAAAACCACATGACATGCATGCCTTCTAGATACTAGGAATTAGGTAAATCCTCCAATAGGTATGAAGGGGATTTTACCAACACACAAATGGACAGACTATTACTAAGGCAAATTCATATAACCTATCAGTTTTATAAGTCAT
>NW_005252826.1:0-276 GCF_000412655.1 Myotis brandtii | reverse complement strand
ATTGCAAAGGGAGTTGGGGCCCTGCCATCACATCCTTATCCCAAGAGCAGGGGGGGGGGCTCCTGGGAAGCCCTCAGCCTGTTACATGATCAGACGTGAATTTTAAGAAGCCCTCTGGCCGCTGTATGGAGAATGGTTTGGAGGGATAAGACCAACTAAATTGTTATGGGAGTCGTAAAGACCAGATGTGATCAAGTTTGGTTTTGAACATTCAGAATTTGAGGTGCCAAGTATAAAAGAGAATTGAATTTGAGATAGCATATGCCACATAAATGA
>NW_005252825.1:0-276 GCF_000412655.1 Myotis brandtii | reverse complement strand
AAAGTGGGAGAATTAAAAAGAAAGAAAGAAGCTGGAACTATTTAAATTCACATCTTAAGCACTCACATTCATCATCTCCCTTTACAATAAATGGCTCTGATATAGAGGCGAGCATAACTGCCCACAGTTAAAATAGCCAATCAAGTCACATAGTCAAGATGATCTGTCTTAATTTACCTGACCACCCATTTTTAGTAAAAATATTTGGGGCAAATTCCAATCACTAAATCAGTGCTTCTTGACCTTTTGGTGATTGAGAATATGATGAAAGCTATC
>NW_005252824.1:0-276 GCF_000412655.1 Myotis brandtii | reverse complement strand
GTTATTAATATAAGGAAGAAAGCAAAAGGGAACTAAAGAATAAGCCTAATAACCTGGGAAGCTGAAGCAGGTAGCAGGACTCAGGCCGGGGAAAAGTCAGAGTTGAGTTAGATAGTCTGAAGAGTGCTTTGTTCTTTAGGGCAAACAAGAAATTATAGGGCAGAATAAGGAAAGGCTCGAGATAGTGCTTTTAGAGGCGCCCACTCTCTACCTCCCTGAGGGTGTATTAATTCCTTTAAAGCAAATTAAAAGCCTTGCCATCACGTTTGAACTTCT
>NW_005252823.1:0-276 GCF_000412655.1 Myotis brandtii | reverse complement strand
TTCAAAATTTCAATCAAATGTTACCACAAGGTTCAGTTACTAATTATTGTTGAAATCAAGTTGTGGGTCAATATCTCAATATATCCATTCAGTGTAAAATTCCTTAAAAGGAGAAGTTACCCGATATTAATCATGAAATTTTCATGATTCTATAACAAAAGTTAATTTTAGCTTTAAGATATAGTTTTAGATACCTACTAAATTAGATTAATAGGAGAGAATCTTTTTAGTAACTATTTATAATGTGGTTCTACAAATAAAATTTATTATAGGAGC
>NW_005252822.1:0-276 GCF_000412655.1 Myotis brandtii | reverse complement strand
GGGGAGGAGGAAAGAGCAGCTGTTGCTGGTTGAGTGTGTGAGACAGTTACAGTTTATTCCTTTTTAACTGGTTGATTCTTATTTATTCTCTTTATTTCTGAATCCCAGTTCCAAGGGGCAAAATGCAGCATGTTCCCTTGCTTCCCGCTTTGCAGCTGGGCCTTTGATCAATGCAGCAGTCGTTAACCCCCAGGCCGCCCTTTTCAATGAAGAGCCTAGAAAGATTCTTATAGGAGTATAATCCATACAAATATGGGCTTCAATCCATCCTGTGTC
>NW_005252821.1:0-276 GCF_000412655.1 Myotis brandtii | reverse complement strand
ATTTTTAATTATGAGGGAAAACCCCTCTATCTATCTTTTCTATCTAGTTATATTTTTTTCATTGTGTTTGGACTTGAATCTATTAAAGGCCCCTACTTTATAATAAATTAAAACAAATTTTATGACTACCAGGTAAATCTGAAACCAAGGAGACTAAAGCTTTCTGATGAGCAAAAGAAACTACCCTTATAGATAGGGTGTTGAGATAATAATGATGAGTTGTATAAGGACATTGTAGTTCAGATGGCCAAATTAAAATTTGTATTAAAAATATTG
>NW_005252820.1:0-276 GCF_000412655.1 Myotis brandtii | reverse complement strand
CGAAATTCATGCAAGGGGCTCAGCCCTCGCAGCCCCTCCCCCACCCTCCTTCCCCTCCCACCCCACACATGACAGGCCCACTGGCACTTTGGTGAACATGCTGATTTCTCAGGACAAAGTCCCCTTTCCTTGAGAAAACGCACAGAAGCAGATGAAGGAGCAAATCCCAGAGGAAGGGGGTGATGGCTGGGGGCCCAGGGCTCAGAACTTCAGCGGAATGACCGGCCAGTACTTGGGCCGCTTTCGGTCAAAGTGCTTGTTAAAGCTCAGCTGCAC
>NW_005252819.1:0-276 GCF_000412655.1 Myotis brandtii | reverse complement strand
TTAATTCTAGAGACCAAAGAGGCAAACCATGTTGGCATCCTGAAGGACTGGATCAGAAATTCACTTCACAACAACAGGCAGAACTGGAGATAGTGGTTTTAAGTGGCAAAGAGATGTACTGTAAGGGGAGGTGTAAGGGAAAACTTGGCCACCAAAGTGGATGATGGATTCTTCAAATGAGTGATCTAAAGGGAAATCCAAAAGTACTAACTTTAAAACTTGTGGTTCATAAAATTAAGTGCGTTTGAAACAAGTAAAACAGAAGTTGTTTTAAAA
>NW_005252818.1:0-276 GCF_000412655.1 Myotis brandtii | reverse complement strand
GAGAAACTTTGTAACCATACAATAACTAAATAATGAAACTCAAAGTACATGACATGATAACATTTAGGTAGAAACATGTATGAATTAAAAAAGCAAGCAAATACAAATAGATTTATATCTGCTGATGTAAGCTATATATATATCTTATCAAATTTTATAAATTACAAGTAATTTTTACTTCAATAAAAAAAACTACTGTCTTTCATATATGCCATTTTTCACTTTAAATTCATACAAGTCAGGAAAAAATTAATGAAAGATTATAGATCAAGTTCT
>NW_005252817.1:0-276 GCF_000412655.1 Myotis brandtii | reverse complement strand
TTCGCGTCCTGACACAGTGTTCTAGAAAGGTCCCCGGGCGCCTTACTTTCAGGTCACCATACCTGAGGGCACTTTTCCTCATCAGCTTGGTATGGGTCCATTATGGGCATATTATTGTGCAGGCAACGCAGGCCTTGGACGTGGGAACTGGTTCTTGACAAACCTCTCAGCTGATGCAGCCTTTGCCAGCGAACTTTAATTGGGGAAGCAACATAGTATCATAGAGTCTAGATTTCAGAGGGAGAGGGAGGGAAAGAGAGAAACATCAATGATGAG
>NW_005252816.1:0-276 GCF_000412655.1 Myotis brandtii | reverse complement strand
CCCATTGGCCATGTTTGCGATGACCCACCTCTAACAAGGGGCAACTGACTAGGTGTCATCATCTGTGTCACATCCATCTCCAGCCCAAAAGACAGAAATAACTTGATACTAGACGTAGATATTTCCATCAGGTTTTTCTTTCAAGCTCAACGTAAGAAAAATCCACAAGAAAAGCAGCCCAAGATGACTTTTTCCCCTGAGTTGAAGCCACCTAGTTTTTATTTATCATTGAAGGTTCTGAGAAATGGCAGTCTTATGAAAACACATATATTTTTT
>NW_005252815.1:0-276 GCF_000412655.1 Myotis brandtii | reverse complement strand
CTGAGGAGATAGGCTGTAAGACAAAGCTCTGCTCTCACAGGTCCTTCTGTCTAGTGGAGCAACGGCCAGGGTCAGAGAGGCACACCGTGTGCCAGCACCCCCAAAAATGACCATTTCAGGTGACAACATGAAAATAAAATGGGGCAAGGGGATGGAAAAACTGAGACCAGGAGACTGAGCTAACAGGAAAGAGGCAGAAAATGTCCTATGGACTATGAGTAGACCAAGAAGGGAGGTTGGAGGGGATGGGGAGAGAGAGAGAGAGAGAGAGAGAGA
>NW_005252814.1:0-276 GCF_000412655.1 Myotis brandtii | reverse complement strand
AATACTTTCAACAATAAAGAATTTTTTTAAAAAAAGACTGCCCTTGGCACTCTATCTATAAACAGTACCTGGGTTAGTAAGGAGATGCTTGTTTTCTTCCCAGTTACAGCTGGGATGGGAGGGAGGCTTGCTCACAGCGATGCTAAGGCCTATGGGATGTCCGCAGCCCTGACCTTTGCAGGGACGGGCAGTATCTCATTCCCACTCTGCCCTCCAGACTTCAGACTCATCTCTCTTCCTTGTCAGACCAAACCGTCACCCTAGGTGCTGCCGAGT
>NW_005252813.1:0-276 GCF_000412655.1 Myotis brandtii | reverse complement strand
GTGATGACCACATAGGCTTTTATTAGTATAGATTCTCAACATAAATTTATGGATTAATCTGGAGTAAAACTTGAATAAAAAGGTAGATGTTAATTTTTATTTACATATTTAAGTGGCATTCTAATATGCTGTTGCATATAGTTGGTACAGATATTGAAGAATAATCCCAGTAGGTATTAAAATGTTGAAGAGTTTAAAATAAACATGAAGGTTATTCATTAAAGTGTGGCAAAATGATTGTTTCAGTTTTATTATAAGACTAGAGGCCCAATGCAC
>NW_005252812.1:0-276 GCF_000412655.1 Myotis brandtii | reverse complement strand
TTCGCCAAAGGAATGTCTCCTGCGGTTCTGTGACCCGCGGGGCAGACGGAGCCCCCAGGCAGTTTCCTCACGGAGGGTGAAGCATCTCCACCTTCGCAGCTGTGTTCCCAGCTGGACTGCGCCCAGGGATGAGTGGACTGTGGCGTGTGCCCTTGTCCTACGTTCAGAAAACACGTCAGGAACCCGCACCCTGCCTCTGCCGAGACAGCTGGGTGAAGGGGTCCTTACACGTCAGCCCTGCCGTTTCCGCTGTGCCTTGGAGCCAGGGTGGGTCTG
>NW_005252811.1:0-276 GCF_000412655.1 Myotis brandtii | reverse complement strand
TGCTCAGCAGCCTGGCCACCACCTGACGCCAGTGCGGGGGGAGCTGGAAGAGAGGGGCAGGAGGCACCGCTTTAGGCTGAGAAACGGCTAATTACCTACTTACCTACCTACGTGAGCTCCAGGTGGCCCTGGTGGCCACGGCAACGCCAGGAGCAACAGGTCAGAGGGTCCCGAGGCCGCCCTGCGTGGCTCCCGCCAGCTCTCCCTCCCGTCTGACTCCCTGGGGCCAGGGATGGAGGAGGGACTGGGGGACGCGAGTCGGGCTCCTTCCCTGTG
>NW_005252810.1:0-276 GCF_000412655.1 Myotis brandtii | reverse complement strand
AACTCTGCCGACACCTTTATCTTGGATTTCTTTCTAGCCGCCTTTAGGTAAAGGCAAGTGAGATGGCATATTTCTGTTGTTTGAGCCACCCACTTATTTATACAGCCCTCGCAAACAAATACACTGTATAACATTTAATAAGTCACTGAAATTTCTCTAAAGATCAATTTTCACAGATGTAAAATGAGGATAATAATACCTACGCTATACGTGTTGTGAGAATTAATATAGTAAGCATTAAATAGTCTAGCTGTTATCCTCATGAAGATTAAGTGA
>NW_005252809.1:0-276 GCF_000412655.1 Myotis brandtii | reverse complement strand
GGAGGCGCCCACCTGAGGGGGCAGCTGGCAGCTCCCCACCCTCACCCTCGGCCCCGGCGAGGTCTGAAGAGACCCCTCCTGTTACCCCCTCGGCCCCGTTAGTAAGCCTGGCGCCTCCTGCCCTTGGGGTCTGGCTGCCCACAGGGGGGGGAGGGGGGCTCTGTGAGGCTCAGACGCCACCTGCCTGGCCTGCTTCGTGTTCAGAGCCCAGCAGGTGCCTGGCGCCAGGTACACTCAGCAAGCACCTGCCCAGGACCCACCCCCCCGCAGGAGGCT
>NW_005252808.1:0-276 GCF_000412655.1 Myotis brandtii | reverse complement strand
CACTTAACCAAATGGCCAAGTTCGTATTGCTGGTGTTGGAGCTAAGCGTGTGCCCCTTGGTGCGAGGCAGCAGCCGCCCGCAGCAGCCTTCTGCAGTGCTATTGCCAGAAGTGTCCATATGAATCTAATCATGAGAAAAAGTCAGATGACTCAGATGATGGGACTTTCTAGAAGACAACTGGCCTGGATCCATACAAACAAAATTGAACAGAACAAAAACAGTGTCATCATGGAAAAAGAAACTAACTAAAAAGTGAGGAGGTACGGGGCATGTAT
>NW_005252807.1:0-276 GCF_000412655.1 Myotis brandtii | reverse complement strand
GTTACAATCCCTTGCGGAAGTTTTCAGAAAGTTATGCACTGCCTGGTCCCCACCCCCTGAAGTTAACTGGACTGGGGAATGTGCCTGGGCATCTAGATTTTTAGAAGCTTCCCAGCTGGTTGAATGTGATACCAGGGTTGAGAACCACTGCATTTCTAGAAGTTTCCCAAATAGAGAACGACTCAGGAGGAAGACAGATGGGTATAAACAAGTCATTACAAGCCTTGTTGGATGTAAACAAGTCATTGAAAAGCCAACTGGGAAGTGAAGGAAGGG
>NW_005252806.1:0-276 GCF_000412655.1 Myotis brandtii | reverse complement strand
CGCTCTATCCACTGAGCCAAACCGGTTAGGGCTTGGAGAGCACTTTTAAAAGGGGGGGTGGCCCCACGCCCTGAAAACAGGCTCCACATCAGGAGTCATCGGGCAGGTGCAGATAGTCGGGGTGATACCCCGAGAGGGTCCGGCAGCACCCAGTGCCGGCATGTCTGAGGACGCCTCGTCCCCGAGAGAGGCCTTGCCCTGCCACACCACCGTGTGTCCATGTCAGCACGAGGGCTGGGACCTTGCGTCTGTGCGTGGTTGAGACACTGGGTTCAG
>NW_005252805.1:0-276 GCF_000412655.1 Myotis brandtii | reverse complement strand
TCTCTCTTTTTTTATTCATCTGCATTTGATTCTCTTGAGAATAATGAAAGGAAATCAAAGCGCCTTTGTGAGTTTTGACAGCCAAGTGCAAACAGATTGATTAAAAACATGGTGTTTCTTTTTAAAATTTAAATAGAGGAAAGGTTTGTGGGTAATATGCATAATATGTGTTCACTGGTAACAAGCTAGTCTTGAGAAAAGGGAGAAAATATGGAAGCACCATCAGTGTTGTTCTGCTTTTAAGCACGAGATTGATTTAAAATTTTTCCTGTGTCA
>NW_005252804.1:0-276 GCF_000412655.1 Myotis brandtii | reverse complement strand
CAAAAGAATCAAGACCAATAGCATCAATCTCAAGAGGGATGCATAGGTTGTTTAGAAGACATCGCTATCTTTTTATGCAGGTCATATTCTGGAAAAAAAAAGGTTTTCATTTGGCCAAGAGCTTCCCGGGATCTCTGTCAGGCTCCTTCCGGACTCGGAACAATGCAGTTGTCAAGGCCACCACGCTCTGTCTTCAGGAACCGTCTCTGGTGAGCAGATTTGTGTGCAGTTTACCGCTCTGTGCAAAGTGCTGTCTCTGGGTCAATGATGTCTGGC
>NW_005252803.1:0-276 GCF_000412655.1 Myotis brandtii | reverse complement strand
GCACTCCCACAGGGGGAGCACCACTCAGCCAGCAGCCGGACTCATGGCTGAAAAGCACAGCAGCGGTGACAGGAGCCTCTCCCAACTCCACAGGCAGCGCCACCTAGCAGTGGCGGCAGGTGCAGCAGGCCAGGATGAGTGTGAGTGGCACGGTGCCCCACCCTGGCTCAGGCTCCTCCCTGGCCGCCTGCCGCTTGGCGTACTGTTACATCCTCTGAGGGCTCCCGATTGCAAGAGGGCTCAGGCCAGGCTGAGGGACCCCGCCTCCCACCACCC
>NW_005252802.1:0-276 GCF_000412655.1 Myotis brandtii | reverse complement strand
AGAAGACAGATGATTGACACACTTTTAGAAACTCTAGAACACTTTTCTACAGGATCCCTGAACACAATGTTCCTGTACCAACATGGGATGAGTGTCAAGCTATTAATAGAGGGGAAAAGCCCTGTCAGACAGGGAAATGGTTTCCTCTGTATTTCAAAGCCTTACTTTGTTCTCCTATCCCACAGAGATAGTGGGCTAGAGGGTCTGAAGTAAATACTAAATTACACATATGGCAGAGACTCAGAGGCATGAGAGTCAAAGGGAAAGCCAAGTCAG
>NW_005252801.1:0-276 GCF_000412655.1 Myotis brandtii | reverse complement strand
AGCCTCAGAAGTTCAATTAAAGATGATTGCAGCTATGTAATAACAACAATAGTAACAGTAATAATTATGGCCGTAACAGTAATAATAACAACATGAAGGAGGAGGAGATGGAGAAGAGCGAATGTTGAATGGGCCTTCAGTGTGCCAAGTGCTTTTTACTATCACCACAGCCTTTTTAGATCAGTTTAAATTAGGAGGAACTCAGGGTCAGAGAAGTTATGTCATCTGCTTACTCACATGGCTAGTAAGTAGCAGACCGAGACTCAAGCCTGAGCA
>NW_005252800.1:0-276 GCF_000412655.1 Myotis brandtii | reverse complement strand
GGCAGTTGGGCTGTTCAATGACTCTTGTACAGCGTGGGGAATATAGTCAGTAACACTGCAGTAACTACGTGTGGGGTCAAGTGGATTCTAGACCTACCCGGCTGATCATTTCGTAAGGCATGTAAATATCGAGTCACTATGTTGTGCACCTAAAACTAACACGATAGTGTATGTGAACTGTAATTGAAAACTGTCTCTTTTTAAAGCCTGTTTTCTAAGCGTGTTGACAGAGCCCAGACAGAGGGCTCTGCTGCCCAGGCCCAGGGTCTGTCCCAC
>NW_005252799.1:0-276 GCF_000412655.1 Myotis brandtii | reverse complement strand
CGCTCAGTGAATTATTCCACTGTCCTTATTTGGGGAAGGTTGGCTCTCCTGGTCTAGAAAAGGAAGGTCTTTTTCAGGGCACAGGGTGAGCCCTGTTTATTCTTCTAGCAAGGCCTCCCATCTGAGGCCTGCCTGGAATTTCAGTTCCTAAGCATGGGATCACCGGGGATAAGGTTTGCGAGACCCGCTTCTAGCCCAGGTGTCCTTCATTCAGTCAACACTTCTCAGAACACCTGGTGAGCCCAGCGCCAGAACCTGCCCATGTCAGCAGGAGAA
>NW_005252798.1:0-276 GCF_000412655.1 Myotis brandtii | reverse complement strand
ATAATTTCTCAGACTCCTAACACACTAGACAAGCATTTGTTTTTAAATTTCATTAAACAGAAGGGCACCATATATACTTTGTGTCTGATTACTTTCTCTCATCATTATATTTGTGTGGTTTATTCACATTGCATGTGATGTTAGTTTGCTCATTCTATATACCATTTCATGAATATAATTTCTTTATTGATTACACTTTTCTAAGTATTTTGGTTCCTATAAGTCTGGGATTACTTAAAAAGCTGATGTTCTGAACATTCTATTACATGTTTTTTT
>NW_005252797.1:0-276 GCF_000412655.1 Myotis brandtii | reverse complement strand
GGCCCTGCCCCCACCACTGCCACTGCTTGCCATCTGTATGGTGCTGCCCCACCCTCCCCCGCCACAAGTCACCTCCCTCTGTGGGCGAATGGCATGGGATGCGATCGCTTGGCTGGCTTGGGCTGCCCTCTGAGGGACGATAGCTGGCATGCCCCGCACACCCACCTAGGCATCGCTGGCTGGTGGCCTGGGCTTCCCTCTATGGGGCGATCGTGGATTCCCTCTCTCTCCCCGCCTTCGATCGCCCTGCTGGCCGGTGGCCTGGGCCTCCCTCTG
>NW_005252796.1:0-276 GCF_000412655.1 Myotis brandtii | reverse complement strand
CTATATTCTCTTGTCTGTTTTCTTTAATCCTTCACCGTCCCTGCTCAGGTTCACCCCTGGCCGAGCTGGACATGGTTCAGAGGGTGGCGTTCTCTTGTCCAGGCAAAGGTGACTTCAGCCGAAGCCGATGTCTGTGTCGCTACAAAAATGAGCAGCTGCTGCTCCTAAGGCCCGGGTCAGGAAACCTAAGATGCCTTTGAGATCCACTGAGTTTTTTTTAATCTCAGTACATTCATCTATGGATCCCCAGTAGGGGGTATGCAGGAGGCAGCCAAT
>NW_005252795.1:0-276 GCF_000412655.1 Myotis brandtii | reverse complement strand
AAAGACAGGCACGGCTGTGTCAGATGCGGGATCGGTGAGCCCGCACACACAGGCCCCTGTCGAGAGCGGTGACTCCACCAGCGGCTGGATGTTGCCAGAAAGCCAGTCGTCGGCGATCTTCCTGTTTCCATGGTGGTCTGGGCAATACTTCTGATTTCTCTCTGCCACAAACCTTTTGGCCCAGAAATTTCCCAGAGGAGTATTCTCTGTAGGTTCACAGAAGCTAAACGGCAAGTTGGTGCCCAGGCCAAAGGCCGGCTCACTTACACTCGGAGC
>NW_005252794.1:0-276 GCF_000412655.1 Myotis brandtii | reverse complement strand
CATTTTTAATATTATTTGATATTATATCACAATTGTTTCCACTTTGAAATTTGATATTATATTGATTATTTTAATAATATTTAATATTATATCAATCTTGTCAAAGCATTTTATTAATCCTCTCAAAGAACTATGGTGTACCTTCATTAATCCTCAGTATTATTTTTTTCTATTTCATTAATTTATCTTATTTTTATTACTCTGCTTCATTAGTATTTATTGTTTTTCTTGTTCTGACATCTTAAATTGAACTTTTAGCTTAAAAATATTTAGTGT
>NW_005252793.1:0-276 GCF_000412655.1 Myotis brandtii | reverse complement strand
ACACGTGATTGACACAAGGAGGAATGATGTCAGTAGAAAGTGGAAGTTGAAGGGCATTTTCGCCAGCTTGTTAATGTTTCTTACCCCAAGCAGCTGGAGCTGACCATGAAAGAAATAACACGGTTGAACCCACCTAGGTGTGGAGGAATGGGCCACCATTCATGGCGTCCATTCTTGCTTTTGCTCCTGGCCAAGTGCTTTTTCCTGGCAGTGCTTGGCTGGGAGAAGCCGCAGGGGAGGTCCTCCGAGACTTTGTGCATGTTGCTCTCATCTCCA
>NW_005252792.1:0-276 GCF_000412655.1 Myotis brandtii | reverse complement strand
GATTGGGGGAGTTTGCATTTGAAAGGTGGGTTCTAGTGTAAGTTGTTCATTATCTCTAGGAATTGTCTAACCCGGGGAGGGGTGGCCCTCCGGGGTCAGCAAGGCCCCAGAGGCCATAGCCTCAGAGAGCAGAAAATAAAAATACGTGGGTCATACACTTTCCTCTTCTCTGTTTCCAAGACCCAGTTCAAGCCTCAAGCTTTCCCAGACACCCCATTCGATTGGGACCACTCCCTCCCCCGAAGTCTTATAAGACTTCATGTCTCTGCTGTTCAT
>NW_005252791.1:0-276 GCF_000412655.1 Myotis brandtii | reverse complement strand
CTGAGGTACATGCCCTTGACTGGAATCTAACCTGGGATCCTTTAGTCCTAGAGCTGATGCTCTATTCACTGAGCCAAACCAGCCAGAGCAATAGGGAGTTTTTGATGAATGCATATAGAGTTTCAGTTTTGTCAGATGAAAAAGTTCTGAAGATCAGTTGTATAACACGGGAATAATACTTGACCCTACTGAATTTGACACTTAAAAATTGTTAAAATGATAAAATTTCATGTTACATGTATTTTACCATAATTAAAATGAAAACATTTAAAAAAA
>NW_005252790.1:0-276 GCF_000412655.1 Myotis brandtii | reverse complement strand
GTGAGAAGGTCATGGCCATGGAGCCATCCCACTGGGCTTGGACTCGGGGGCGGTGCCCCCACCATGGCGGGGCTCGGAGGAGCTACTCAAAGGCCGGGATCACTCTCCCCGGGAGCTCCGGCTTCTCACCACCCCGCTGCTCCCTCTATGGCTCGCGTCTTCTCCACAGTCACTACTCCCACCAACCCTGCCCCTTGCCTGTCTTACCCAAGAGTCCTGCCCCAAACCTGGAGTGGTACGGCTCCCCTTCACAGGCCTGTCTCTCAGGGCCTGAAG
>NW_005252789.1:0-276 GCF_000412655.1 Myotis brandtii | reverse complement strand
AGGCATCAAGAACTCGTGGAAATGAGAGAAGCACACGTTCTCTTTGACATTGCCAGACAGTGTGCTCATGCTTTGCAATGGTGCCTAGATGGTTACTGAATGGAAATCTCAGTAACATCAGTAATCTTGGGGGATTGGTGGGCAGATGGCCTGTCATGAATTATATGAAACATAAATTCTCTCATAAGTGCATTTGTAAAAGACAAAATGTCTTTTGAAGAGCTTTAACTACCCTGAGATATTCTTCAAGAATGGAATCCATGTCAAGAAAAGAAA
>NW_005252788.1:0-276 GCF_000412655.1 Myotis brandtii | reverse complement strand
AAATACATAAATAAATAATTGGTAATTGCTTCTTTGCATTATACCATTTCTGCTTATGGAAGGCTTTATGGGAATACTTTCGAATGACAGGAGGCACAGGTAGTGCACTCTGAGGTTAGACACCTTCGGTTGCGATTCTATCTGTCCCTTCCTCACTGTATCCCCTAGGGCAGCTTTGCCCAGTGACCATCAACATTAGCATCACCTGGGAGCCTGTTGGAAATGAAAACATTTGGGCCCACCCCAGACCTACTGAATCAGAATCTTTGAAGATGG
>NW_005252787.1:0-276 GCF_000412655.1 Myotis brandtii | reverse complement strand
GTTTAAGAAGCCAGGGCCCCACCCTGGCACTATCTCTCTTACCAGCTGTGTGTCCTTAGGAAAGTACTTAACGTCTCTGTGCCTTGCCTCAGTACAATCAGGATGATGATCATTATAACAACAGCAGCAGCAACAACAACATCACCTGCCTAAAAGGAAGCATGAAGATTACGAAAGTGATTAAAACATAGCACCTATGTCCTACATATTTATAAAATATTATTGGAAAACATTGAGGCATTTCCTTGGCTTTGGAATAATTTAAAGCTGTTAGTA
>NW_005252786.1:0-276 GCF_000412655.1 Myotis brandtii | reverse complement strand
AGAAAGGAAATCACTGCAGGGGAGAGAGCATAACTCAGTTTTTAATGTGCTCCATGTGAAATGGTTTGAGACATGAAAACGCAGGTAGCAAGAAGAATTTGGATTTTAAAGAATCTTGTATTTTGTTATTCTTTTTTCTATGTTTATCTTCAACTCACTTTTTAAAAAATTTTTTTCTTAGCAGCCTTTAAGAAATCCCCCAGACTTTTCCAGCATACAAACACAAAATCCCTAGAAACAACAACAACCTTACACACTTTCCACACTATAATTCTT
>NW_005252785.1:0-276 GCF_000412655.1 Myotis brandtii | reverse complement strand
AATTGGTAGAATATTAACTTCAAAGCTTAAAACCCACGTGTTGTGTTGTCTGCCTCGTTCTCCCCCTTCAGTGGTAGACTCCTCTATCTCCTGTGAAAATCTATTTTCCTCTTTCTCCAATTTGTCAGCATTTCTCTATCCTATGTGAAAGTTTGTTTCCTCATACCCTGTGACTTTTTCTTATCTTTTGTGAATGGATGTCTTCCTCTCCCTTTATAGTGCGGCATCTTTCATTTCTCTCTGTGAATGTATGGCTTTTGGCAACTCCAAGACCCC
>NW_005252784.1:0-276 GCF_000412655.1 Myotis brandtii | reverse complement strand
AAGTACTTTTATGTTAGGCTGTATTTTCCTTCTTCATGCCTCATTTTAGCCATTATCATATGCAGTTCTTGGTTTGTACTGGTCAATTTTATAATTGACAATATACTTCTTTAGGAAAAAAGCCATACTTTTATATATCTAGGCCTCAGCTCAGTGCCTGGTACATAGTAAATGACCAATAAAACAGTGTCAAATATATGAATGCATAATCAAAGCATAAATTTTTGGCTTTTAAATCATCCTTCCTAATGCCGCAACCCTTTAATACAGTTCCTC
>NW_005252783.1:0-276 GCF_000412655.1 Myotis brandtii | reverse complement strand
CCAGGGATCAAACCTGCAACCCAGGTATGTGCCCTTATTGGGAGATCAAACCCACCACCCATCAGTGCTCAGGCCGACGCTTCAACCACCAGGCAAGACCACCCAGGGCTCACTGTTTTTAATTCAAACTGCCCACTCTCCTGCCCTCTTCCCCTCCCCGATTCCTCAATGACGAGAATGGGCAGAGTATGCCAGCCAATTTCATGTATTATTACACCTAGCAGAAAATGAGGAGGTCCCTGACTTTCTGAAAATGGCGTTTTGGTGGAATTTTGC
>NW_005252782.1:0-276 GCF_000412655.1 Myotis brandtii | reverse complement strand
ATAGCCAATGTCCAATAACTGTAAAACGGTCTCCCTGTTATCCTTACGTCCCAAGTCTCCGAAATGACAGTCATAACCCTGATTTGTTTTGTTTGGGAGAAAGGCACTAACAACCTGGCTTAGAAGGGATGAAGGTGAGTAAGTTCACTCCTTGGAAATACTCAGCTCACAAGAGCTTCAAGACCACGTCATCTGTATGGAGCACTGCTGTGTCTTCTGCTTCTGCTGGACTACTGAAGTTGCGAAAAGTGAATAAAACAACCCAACAGCTAATGC
>NW_005252781.1:0-276 GCF_000412655.1 Myotis brandtii | reverse complement strand
ACTTTCAGTGACAGACCATCAGATGGTGCTATCTCCCCTACAGCCATAATACAGGAATCAAGAAGCAGAAATGGGAGTGGCTCCTTTTATTATTACTCCTAATAATCCACTTGTAAAATGTTTGCTTCCAGTCCTGGCAACATGAGCTCTGATGCTTTGGAGTTCTTATTCCCCAAAGGGTAAATGCTTCCACAAGAGGATATACAATGGTTCCAATGATTGGAAAATTAGAATACACCTTGCCATTTTGTACCCATTATGGCACTAAAACCAACA
>NW_005252780.1:0-276 GCF_000412655.1 Myotis brandtii | reverse complement strand
AGGATGTCCTGCCTGGCTGGCCCTTCCTGAACTGGCCTGGTGTTTAAAGGAGACATGCTCCTGTGAGCGCCCGGGACGCATTCCTGCTGGGACGTCTCCCCCCTGCCCCCCCAGGCAGCCCCCTTGGGCAAGGACTAAGGGCCACGTTGGCTCTCCCAGGACCCCTTGGACTCATCCCCCTTCACAGCACTGTGGCCAGAGGGGGGAGGACAGGGCTGCTCCCGGCGCAGGTCCTCCCCTGCCGGCACATCAGCCGGTCTCTCGGCCTCGGATTAC
>NW_005252779.1:0-276 GCF_000412655.1 Myotis brandtii | reverse complement strand
ACTTTATATAGAAAGTTTTGCTTATTTATCATGAATTATATATTATTGTAGTTAAGGGTGTTTACTTTTTGCACCCTGATTTTATTGAACCCAGAGAGCGATAAATGGGAAGTTTGAAGAAAATATTCTCTAAGGAAAGAAGAAGCTCAGCGAGGAAGCTGTTTAGATAGCAGCTGCAGCAGTACTTCTCTCCTAGTTTAGATTTTTTCCCCCTGAAAATCAGGTCCAGAGTTGGAAGGGTAAAAGTAAAAAAGAAAGCAGATATCTGAACTGATA
>NW_005252778.1:0-276 GCF_000412655.1 Myotis brandtii | reverse complement strand
GAGAAACTGTACGAGGCATTTTATATTCATTGCCTCATTAGTTCTTACAATGATCCCATGGTGTATATTATCCCCATTTCTCAGATAAATAAACAGATCTAGAAAATTACATAGTTTGCTCAAGGCCACACTGCCAGTAAGAAAAAAGAACTGGATTTCAGATCCAGGTCTGACTCTAAGCCTCTGCTGGTCTCTTATGACTGTACTATTTCCTTAGAGAAGTCATCTTGCCCTAGTGGGTTTGGTTCATTGGATAGAGTGTCTGCGGACTGAAGG
>NW_005252777.1:0-276 GCF_000412655.1 Myotis brandtii | reverse complement strand
GCGGCATTAGGAAGGTTGAGAACCACTGAGTTAGAGTCTTGTATGTCTCGCCACGGATGAGGTAAACTTGTCCACAAAGTGTTCTAAAAGTCTCTCAGGCAACATGGAAATGCAACTCCTGAATAGTCTTTAATAGTGTAGTAGACTTGTAACTATCTCTGAAATAGGATCCCTGGCATCCTATCAATAAATCTTAGCTGACAGTAATAACTGAATGAAGCTAAGAACAAGGCACTTTGCCACTGAATTGAAATACTGGTAGTATCCATATACTCT
>NW_005252776.1:0-276 GCF_000412655.1 Myotis brandtii | reverse complement strand
AATGAAACTGTGTCAACTTCAACTTCTCCTCTCACCTGTGGTTCACAAGCAGTTCAGCCTACCCAGAGACCCACTAGAAGATATGCCCACCTATGCCTTCGAGGTAAGTCTGCCAACCTCAGCTTGATCACAGATTCTGGAATGGCCCTCTAACTTGGCTCCAACCCCTCCCAGTCTTGATCAGGGAACAGTCCTGCCCACCCAAGGACCTGGCGGGAGACAAGTGCATCTCTGCCTTGAGAGCAATGTCTGCAGACCTCAACCCTGACTATGGAC
>NW_005252775.1:0-276 GCF_000412655.1 Myotis brandtii | reverse complement strand
AAAGAATATCTATGTGTAGATCATGTTATCTTAATTATTATGCATATGTTTAGAGGATATTTCTAATTGATTCCCCTCTTTACTGACTTCCCAGTCTGCTCTTCTCTTTAGGCTAGCACCTTTGACTAGTTGTATGAGGTTTTTCCTTTGTCTCTATAGTTGTTTTCTTCCCTCTTGCATGAGTTTTGATTTATTTTATTCTCTGCTTTTATTGGTGTTTCTTTCTTTGTGTTATTTTTTTCCAATTCTTCCAGCTATGGTATTATCCATTTTTTT
>NW_005252774.1:0-276 GCF_000412655.1 Myotis brandtii | reverse complement strand
AAATTATATATGTACTATATATGTATTAAAATTAATGAGTTTTTTAGAGTGGTTGTATATAAATATATTTACTATGTATCTTTAATAACCAAGATAAATATATATGTATATATATTTCATAAAAGACAATTTATGTTTTGCTTCTATAGTTTCTATTCTATTTTATTTTATTAACTTTTGTTCCTTTAATAAGAATTACCAAATCCATACATAGCACTATAGGCCAAATAATTACATAGTAATATAGAAGATTATGAGTAAATGAAAAAACATGAT
>NW_005252773.1:0-276 GCF_000412655.1 Myotis brandtii | reverse complement strand
GAGCCATTGGAGGTGGAAAAGTTCTCAGTTGCCAGGGTGGGGCAATGGCACCTAGGGGAATGAGCGCACAGTCTTGAAGGGGGATCTAGGTGCAAAACTACATCCAGCGTATCTATTACTAATCTGACAAACCTAGCCCCATTCCTCCTTTGTTTTACATAAATCCAGATTAGCATCAGATAAAGTTAAAACCTTCCCTAATTTTTCCTCCTCAAGTTTTTGCCTCACACAAATGTGTACATGTAACCAGCTGTGTATTAGAGCCCTCATGGTTAT
>NW_005252772.1:0-276 GCF_000412655.1 Myotis brandtii | reverse complement strand
GAGAGAGAGAGAGAGAGATGTGAGAGGGACACATCGACTGGCTGCCTCCAGCATGTGTCCTGATGGGGGCTGGGAGTGAACTGCAACCTAGGTATGTGCCCTTGACCAGGAACCAAACCAGAGAACCTTTGGTGCGATGCTCTAACCACTTAGCACATCAGCCAGAGCAATTACATTCTTTTTAAAAATATTTTTTTATTGCTTTCAGAGAGGAGGGGAGAGGAGAGAGAGGTAGACACATCCATGGTAAGAGAGAATCATTGATCAGCTGCTTCC
>NW_005252771.1:0-276 GCF_000412655.1 Myotis brandtii | reverse complement strand
CCTCTGGATAAAAACCAAGTGAACTGAGTAATAAAACGTGCACATATCACCTCCCCATTTCTTCCCCTCTAGGCACACGAATATACACATGCATGCATAAATACACACCTACACACTGACAGCACCATCACCCCTGCTTTGTGTAGATGAGGTGCAATCTCTTTTTCTGCAGATAAGATGTTTCTTCAAGCAAGGTCACTGGGTGCATATATGCTGATTGGCAAGAAATAATGCCCTATTTCTATCTACCTATAATTTTCTACATTGGTACAATTA
>NW_005252770.1:0-276 GCF_000412655.1 Myotis brandtii | reverse complement strand
CGCAAAGTGAGGGAAGCAGGACAGACATGCAGGCGGCCCAGTGTGTGGGTGCGAGGACTCCGAGGGAGAGCTCCCACTCGGTGTGTGTGTGTTGGGGTGTGAGGACTCCGAGGGACAGCCTCCTGCGCCATCTCCTTGGAAAAGGCCCTGGTGGGACCAGGAGAGCTGTCTTCCCCGGACTCAGAGATGGACAGAGGACGTGTGGCAGCGAGCTGGGAGGACAGGACTCTGAAGGGACCCTCAGGGGAGCACTGTGGTGGGAAAGGCCGAGGGGGC
>NW_005252769.1:0-276 GCF_000412655.1 Myotis brandtii | reverse complement strand
GCCATGCAGGGCAGTGGTTTCCCGACCTCACCCCATGCCTCCTTCAGTCCAGATTCAGGGGTAGGGAGCTGCTATCTTTGAAGGTTGAAGAGGAACTGGGGCTGTGATGTGCTCCTGGATCTGTCCCCAGTGATCTGAGGGCTTCGGCGCAGACCTGCATCTGCTTGGTGTTTTGCAACTCTCTCCTCTGCCCAGTTCGAGCCCTGCCTGTCAAGGCTGCGGACGAGCTCCGAGCTGGCCCGTTAGGATCTGTCCCACCAGCCCGTCAGCACGTGT
>NW_005252768.1:0-276 GCF_000412655.1 Myotis brandtii | reverse complement strand
AGATAGTCATGAATAATATAAATATACTAGAGGCCCATTGCACGAATTCATGCACAGATGGGGTTTGTCTGGCCCAGACTCAATAAGGGCAGATCAGGGCTGGGACTGTTGGGAGGAGGAGATGGTGGGAGATTGGCCAGCAGGCTTGCACCCATCAGTGCTCAATTGGGGCTGGGCCAGCCGCTGGGAGGGGCTGCAGGCGGTTGGTCAGCTGGCCCCACCCTCTATTGGGGTGGGGAGTGCGATCAGGTGTGGGGCAGCCAGGGGGAGGGGCTG
>NW_005252767.1:0-276 GCF_000412655.1 Myotis brandtii | reverse complement strand
TTTAGTGCTGGCACTCAATGGAAACTTGCTGAATTGAGCTAAAGATGAGGGGGCTTTTCACAAGATGCATAATAGTAGTATCTTTACAAAGAAGCCCTTGTGGTTCTAGAGGGTTTATTGTCTCAGTAATCAGGGCCACAGAGGTGTTTAGCCGACAGAATTCTGAAATTCACTGCAGATCCAAAGAACCAAATACTTACTAGTCTCTTTAAAAAGTGGAAGAAAAAATGACATTCAAGTTGACTTGATGTACCCACAAACTTCATGGAGATGATG
>NW_005252766.1:0-276 GCF_000412655.1 Myotis brandtii | reverse complement strand
AAAGTTTTATTGGGACACAACCACACTCATTGGTTTATGTACTGTCTATGGCTGCTTCACCAACCTGCTCAAAATCACACAGTTTGTCAGTGGAAGAGCTGGGATTCCATCTCTCTCTGGCTGCCTTCAAAGCCTGTGCCTCTGACTACTGTAAGGGTTGACAGAGATTTATTCTGCGTTTAGATTTTCTCCCTTTAGCATCCTGCTCTAGGTTTCTTATAGTAATTCTACTCCCTTGGCTGCTTTACAAGTGGAATGTGAAATAAGAAATAATTT
>NW_005252765.1:0-276 GCF_000412655.1 Myotis brandtii | reverse complement strand
CTAGACCATGCTAGCTACCAGAGAGCTGACTCAATGGGAGCCGGGCCACATAGAGACTATGATGTGAATGACACCCCCCCGAAGTGTCCCTTGTACTGTTAGTGCGTCCCTGCTCTTTAGGCCAATCCCCCAAACCGTTATCAATGACTTACCTTTCTCCTTATCTCTCTTTCCTTCTCATATTAAAAATAAATAAATAAAAATTGCCCTGGCTGGTGTGGCTCAGTTCGTTGAGAATAGTCCCATGCACCAAAAGGTCACCAGTTCGATTCCCAG
>NW_005252764.1:0-276 GCF_000412655.1 Myotis brandtii | reverse complement strand
AGGGAGGGAGGGCACAGACAGGTGCTGGCTGCCCTGGGCCACGTGGAGGCCCTCTGGCTGGGCTCAGGCCCCTTCCTGCCTCCCGCCCGGGGACTTTGCGAGTTCCTCCTCTTCCTCCTCCTCCCCCTCCTACCTCCTCTTCCTCCTCCTCCTCCTCCTCCTCCTCGTGGACCAGGAAGCAGGCCCAGGGCTCAGGGGCTGACCAGGGCCCTCAGCTGTGAATGGAGCTGGACAGAGCCGCCAGCTGTGCCCCGGCCTGGCCCCGGCAGAGGCTGA